>NW_028301058.1:2047500-2337500 GCF_049000335.1 Polistes dominula | reverse complement strand
TGTGTTTGTGTACGTATGGGAGTGGATGGGTGTCATATGGGTGTCCTGCTGTGTGTATTTTATTTTCTTCTTCTTTTTTTTTTCTAATCACGACGACAGATTTTCAATTACTTTTTATTTTATTTGTTTCCATTTTTAAAATAGCTTTTTACGCGAGAAAAGATTTATTTATTACAATCAAAATAAATGAAAGAGAAGCTCATTTATTATTATTATTATTATTTTATATATATATATGTATAGTCTACTATTCTAGAAAAAAAAAAAAAAACAGAAAAAAAAGAAGAAACGAAACAAAAAATACTTATACATCTAATATTGCGGACCCTATTTTCTTTTTTAGCGTGCTAAGCCTTTAAAATACATTTTGCCCTTTTATTCTTCTTAATCTTCATCTTCTTTACATCATATTTTGAAAAAAAGACAATTTTTTTATATTTATTTATTTTTTTTTTATTAGGGCAGTGTGGATTTCAAAGAACCGTAAACACGCGTGTTTCATCTCATAACTCTGTCAACGTATCTATATAAATTAAACATGTATATATATATAATAATTAATAATAATTAAAGAACTAACAATAATTAATAAAGAATTAATAATAATTAATAATATGTATATGTGTGTCATGTATTTAATTATAATAACACAAAAGAAAAAAGGGAATAAAATGGACGAAGGGTTGGGGATAAACGGACGACAAAAGAAATATATTTTACAATAAAGAGGAACTTAACATGATTGCGCTCTAGTAAAGAAAATTAAAACTTAAAAAACTAAACAAAAAAATACAAAAAAAAAAATCGATTAAACAATTAATAATACAGTACATATATATGTATATATATATATATATATATATGTATATGAAACAATTGTATACATATAAAATCTTTAAATAATCTACATAACTTAATATTATTAATAATAATAATAATTAATTAATTAATTAAATTTAATCAGTATTTGTGTTTTTTTTTCTTAGAAAGAGGATAAGGGATGAGGATTGGCATTTTTATTTTCGTTCATTTAAACCACCAATTTTCGCGAGCACTTTTCCATTAAATAATAAAATTACTATGATGAGTAATTTTGGAAAGTGTTATTAGCAGTGGTTTGTTAATATGCCAATAAAAATAATGTAAACATATATATATATATATTTTTTAGAAACATACATCGGTGATTATTCAATACACTTTCTGTGCATTTTTTACACCCATGAAACATTCTATAATTAATTGATCAATCATCTATTTATTTTTGAATGATCAAAGATGAAAAAAAAAATATATATATATATATATAAATATATAATTCGTATAATAAGTGTAAGATTAAACTAAAATAGAAATATAATGAAAGAAAAGACTAATAATAGTAATAAAATAAAACAGAACAAAATAATGTACAATTGTTAAATAATAATAATAATAATAATAATAAAAAATAAAGAAAAAGTAAAGCAATAATATGCTCCCACTTATACATACATACTTACATATTTATGTATATATGTATGTATATATATATATATAATATATATAAAAAATAAAAATAGCTTATCATCATTCCGGTCATACATAGTACGTAAAAATTGTGGAATGCTTATACAACTCATTTGAAATATGTCTTTCATTGACGTATTTGTTTTTTTTTTCTTTTTTACTTTTATGTTTGTTTGTTTTGTGTTGTTTGTCTTGTTTTTGTCTTGTTTTGTGGTACATAATGACGTTAATTATGTACCTATATATATATATATAATATATATAATAATGAATTATAATCAACTATTCTACAGAAAATGCGAATTGGATTATTCTCTAAAATGCTTCCTTGCATGTATTTTTTCTTTTCCCCCCATTTCCTTTTTTTTTTCTTTACTTCCTTTCTCTTCCTTTCTTCCGAGATTTTGTTTGTCTTTTCTTTTTTTTTATTAATCATCCACAACGCGTCGTCATTCATTCGCCATCAAACACAACCCCCCTTATGTATGCTTTGTGTGATACACATTAATTAATTAATTAATTAATTAATTAATTAATATAATATAATATTATTATTATTATTACCATTATTATCTAATATTTTAAGTAAATATTATTATTATTATTATTATTTTTTATTCTTCCTCTTCTTCTTCTTCTTTCTTCTTCTTCATTTTTCTCCCCGTTGCTTTCTTTCCTTTTCTTTTCTATTTAATATTAATCATCAATCGCGACATGCGATAAATAATTAATCATCAAAATTATTATTAGCTGCCCTAATATTTTTTTTTGTTGTCTAAAAGGGACTGAAACACTGTTGCTGTTTTGCTGCTTCTGCTGCTGCTGCTGCTGCTTTGCTTTGCATTTGCATTTGCTACACATATCATAGGCATGTAGCAATAATTAAAGATAACATTACTTTTTATTTTTTTTTGGGTTTCTTTTTTTACCTTTTTGTTTTTACCTCATTACCGTATTCTTTTACTTCCCTTACTTGATTTTCTTATTTATTAACTATTATTATTATTAGTATTATTATTATTATTATTTTATAACGACGAACGGTTTTTTTGTTTTTCCCAATTTTTTTTTTCTTTTTTCATTGTTATTTAATATTATTACTTTTATGATGAGAAGTAGATTCGCGTTATTAAATTGATTTGATTTTTTGTTTGTTTGTTTGTTTGTTTATTACTTGCTTCGGGGAGAATAACGCGTTCCTGTCGTTGAAAGACCTTCTCCTCGGCTCCGACTTCGGTGCAAGTAATGTAAACCCTCGCCTTTGAAAAATACAAAATATTATGTATATATATATGTATATATTTAATTTCAATTTAACCCTTTGCACTCAAGCGCCGGGCAGATTAAGTGACAACTCGAGTGGCGCTGATACGGCGCCCAGCTCATTTCAAGTCTTTTGTTACTCTATTGGCCGATTTACGATGTGTGATAAGATATTTCTTTTAAGATATACTTAAAGATAATACTTAAAGAGCTGATAAGGGACTCTAAGGTTGGTTCTGATCGTAATACACCTGAAGGTAGGCTGAAAGTAACAAATTATTGTGATACGTGTCCTGATAAACCTAGGATGCATCACCTTGAGTATTGTTTTACGAAATATCATACAAAAACTAATTACAAAGTATAATATTCCTAAATTTTTCTTGTTTTTGATATAAAAATAAATAAATTGATGAAATTTATTTGTTTATAAATGAGTTTAAAGTACATGTAAAATGTTTCCTTAATTTGGGCCGAAATCGTCTCGAGTTGTAGGTTAGCGCAAGCAAAAAAGATCTCGAGTGCAAAAGGTTAATAAAATAATATATAGGGTGTCCTTTGATGTGGGAGAGGTTTCCAAATCAAACCAATTTTTATACAATATTGCATAATAAAAAAAAAAATATATGTGTAATATTATACATGAACAATACCTCTGCTTACGCTTCTGCGTATTGGTGCGGATGGTGGTGGTGGTGGTGTAAGTTCCTGTTTACTATAACTTCTAAGTGCTCTTCCTCGTCTGTCTTGAATTAATTTATCGACTTTAACAAAGATTCCACACTTTGGTCGACAATTGAAATACCTATGACCATTTACAGCACCGTCGTTTTTACCTATCAATCAATGTTCATTAATTATGATCAATTATTAATAAAAAAAACTATCTCTTTCTTTCTCTTTCTCTCTGGTGTGTGTTTAAACAAAGTATAAATTTCATACATTCAAATTTTATTCATTTTGTTTGAACATTCACCAGAGAGATGATATTGGGTTGGCAAGTAAATGATTGCAAATTTTGTCGATAGGTGGCCTTTTAAAATCAGCAATGATTTAGTTGCCAACCTAATATATAAATTATTTTTAATATGATATATACCAGTTGGTGCATCAAGTTCAATCCCAATCCATATACCAGATGCAAACTCTGTTGGACCAACGTATGCTATAACACCTGAATAACTATATGGACGAACTAACACAGATTCACCTACTACAACCCAATCTGGTAAAGGTGTTTCGATTCTTGTCAGATCGTGTCTCGAACCAAAAGCTGAGCTTTTATCACTCGTGTCATCTATAATTAACAAAATAACAACAATTCATTTAAAATATTTGAATCTTAAAAGTAATCTGAAAGAATTTGAAAAGAATCTGAAAAGTACCATCGATTCTTTCGGAGGAGCTATTGTCACCATTTTCGTATGGCATATTAGGCTGCATCGTTTGTTCCAATCGTGCTGCAGCTTTACTTTCAGAAACTTGTGGACGGACCATGGGGAACGAAGCTCTGTGTTGAGAACTAGTAGGCCTTCCTGTACCACTAGAAGCTTTCCTTCTTCGTACAACCTAAAACAATAATAAATAATATTAAAAACAATATATTATTTGAAATTTGTAACATTATATTTTTTATTGATACATGAAAGCAATGATATATATATAATTTTTGTTTACCTTGCCTGGTGGAAGTTTAGTATGGACAACCGAGGATCCTTCCAAAGGACTCTCGTCACCCGAATTTGACGTTTGACTAATGACCATCTCGCTTTTTCTTCTACCAACTAAAATCGGATTCTGGATATCCTTTTTTTGCGTGACGTTTAATGTTGTTAAATTACCGGTAGCATCACTGTCGTCTTTTGTCGATGAAACAGGACTTTCGGTATCTGGATCCGTGTAAGCACCCATTTCTTCAAGATTTTTCCTAACGTTTACTGTACAAGACAAAACAAAAATAAAAACAATCTCTCAAACATTATATTAAATTAATTACACAGCCCAATAAAACAATCATCAATCCTAGTGATTTAAAAGTTCAACTCTTTTAGTATATATTCCGGTGAATACATGTTGGACAGTGTTATAAAACTCTGACCCAAATGATGATCACAATCATGATGATGATGATGATGATGATAATGATTATGATGATGAATACATAATTATTGTTTGTTAACCAAATAAACTGTTCTTAAATGAAGTACCAAACTAACTAACCCTCACGAGAATCTTCTGTGACACTCAAATGTTCCATAGCAGTGTTGACATCGCAGGTATATTCCTCAGGTGTTTCTTCAACTAATGAACTGTCCATCTTCTCTGCTTTTTTATTATCCAACAAATTTCGATATTCTAAATCAGGTGTTTCATCTACGCTGATAGATTTGATAGAAATCGAATCTTCGGACGTTAAATTGGTCGTAGAAACCGCTTGAGAACCGTAACCGCTGCTACTCATACTTGGAGTGTTGATTTTCGTTGATTGCAATTCAGCAAGGGAATCCAATGTGCGTGACGAAGTTAGCGGCTTTGTTGGTTTTGCTGGTGCCTGAATGTTTTGTTTTGGTTTCATTTATATATATAACATAATCTGATTTTTATGCTCTGTCTTGCATAAATGACACAGCTGTGATGGGGAAGAAGAAAGGTGGTAGGTGGGGAAGGATTTTTGATTTGAAAATCATTCTACTATCTAAATTATAGCAATAATTACAACTGGCATTTTACTGATGAATTATTACCAGATAATAAATAATTTGAAATAATAAATAAAATAATTATTTATATGTACTACCTGATACGCATCGTATTCGGAATAATCAGCATCACTTTTTTCTTCTTCATCGTCATGAATAGGAGTTGTTAATTGATTCCCAACGTTAGATGTTTCCTCGTGCAACGTAGTCATACGTAGACCCAGTTTACTACCGACCATATTTGGGGATGCTAAAATAAATATTTTAACTATGTTATTACTATAATGCTACGTTTAACCAATTAAAATGCTGCTTTGGAAACTTAAGCGAATGTTCAAATTAGATACACATCAGTACCGATCTGATTTTGGATTGCTATGATTTTGAAACATCTTCAGATGATTTTTGATTGATCAAATTTCAGGTTTAAATTATCGGTTTTTTTTTTATATTTTGGACTATGGATGCCAGATCGGTTCTGATAAACACATAATAATAATAATAATAATAATAATAATAAAAATATACATAAATAATAAACATAAGATTGATCATGCTGTACCTAAAGAAACAAAAGTAATATAACAACGATAAAAAATAATATGAAACAGAAATAAAGGAAAGTGTATTGATATATATATTCCATGTTTTTTTTTTTTTTAATTAGGTTAATCAATAAATACATAAATAAATAATTAAATATATTGAATTAGCAATTAAGTCATGGCTGATTTTAAAAAGCCATCTATCGACAAAATCCGCAATCACTAAGTTGCCAACTCAATTTTTAATTTTGAAATGACTAATTAGTCTCAGTAATAAAATATAATTCATCTTGTGATGATAATTTTTAATTAAAAAATAAAAATTGTTATAAAACGTGGAATATATATATATACATATATTAGATTTGTATGAAAAATTGAAAATGAAAAATAAACACGAATAATATACAGTACTAAAAATAAGCACTGAACACACCAAACATATTTGATAACTATACAAGTCAATTGCAGTACAATAAGATAACAATTTTATTTAAACGATGATTTTATTACAAAAAAATCAAACATAATCATCGTTAAAAATTTCATTTCAATTGTTAACTCAATGAACTGCAATATGTTTCTTTTCTTTTCTTTTTTTTTTTTTGTTGTAACGTCTAAAACAAAGGAATAAGTAAGGAAACAAAATTGAAGTACAAATTACTACAAGAACGATCAAGAATGTGCTCTTTCAAATTTATTGTTTAAAAAAACTTATAAGTATATAATTATTATTTATTTATTTATTATTTTTGATTTGTATTTTTTTGTGTTTTTAATTATTATAACCAATGTGTTAAAAGTTAAAGGTTATCATAAACCAACCCCCATTCCAAGTTGCAGGAATAAAACGTCGAATTTTTGCTGACAATAATTAATTGTAAAGAAATGAAGAATTAAAAAATAAAAAAAAAAACAAAATTTGAAAGAGCAATCAACAGCGAGTGTCACCTACACTTGGCAGAGGTGGATTGTTGCAGACGTGTCAGTGAGTTGAGATTCAGGTTCAGATTCAGGAAAGTTGGTCTCGCTGAAAGGAGATAGTTTTAACTGATTACACCTAGTTTCTTATTTTTTTTTCTTTTTTTTTTTTGGTTTTAATCATTGTCGTCCGATTCTAAAATTCTATTAAAAAAAAAAGAACAAAAAAAAAATTCCTTTTATTTCTTCAATTATAAAATGGCGAGCCCTTCGCAAAATAAAAGATTTTTTGTATTTTTCAGGCCGCTTGCAGGCTTGCATTGTGAATTATTGAACAATTGATCATGCCTTTTCTTTTTTTTTTTTTTTTTTTTTAACATGGGCTAATTATTATACAACTGAAGAATGAAATGTGGAATAAATACAGTTTCAGATGAAAATATAGTGTTTTTCTAATCATTTAAGGTGGTTTCATTTATATATATATAGAAGAAAATCGATTTTTATATACAAATGATGATAATGATTATTATTTTATATTTATAAAATTAGTTGTGCAATTGACGGGTCCATATTTTTATTTTTTTAAATCAATAACATATATATATATATATATATATATATATATATATATATATATTATGTTACCGGAATATTCTGTTCGTTCAAACAAACATTAGTTCAATTTTTCGTCACTAGGGAGTAAGGCTCCTATTTCTTAAAATGGAATATACAAATTGCCACCATGTTGGCAGAAGTTCAAAAGTAATTAAATTAATTAATATATATATTGTTGATAATATATATAATTATATTTTTGATTAGAAAATTTGTATTTATAATTAAGTAACTCGCCATTGCATAATAAATTCAAAATGCTACATTTTACTGTTTAAAATTTTTAAATTCATACACATAATGGTTCCCTTTTTTTGTAAGCATTTTAAATTTATTTGAAATATATAATCGATGTTAGTTTAAAGTCGAAGGTACTAGTAGTCTCTCAAAAATGAAAATAATTAAAATATAATCGTCGTTTGATTTTGCTTTATTTTCTTTACTTTATTTTTTTTTTTTTAAATAAATGATTTACTATGCATTTAAAAACTATCCTTTAAAACCACACATGCTGCGAAACTATTTTTTAAATAGTAATACGTCATGCATAGCTAAGCATCATTTACTATGCTTTACTTTGTTATATTTTTATTTTATTATTTATACATTTATTCAAAATCATTACTTTACTATACCTGACTTTAAACTAGTTCCTCGTTTACGTGAAAAGAAAACAATTCGAAGTAATTGAAACTTGTTTAATATTATTTTAGTTTCATATGTTTTTTAAAATTATTATTTTTTTTTTTTTTTTTATTTATTGATGTCGTTAAATTAAAACTTTCTTTTTACGTATGAGAAAAAGTACGAAATTATAATCTTTTTTAGATATATTAAATCTATCGGAAAATTTTGTCCGTTCAAACAAACATTAGTTCAATTTTTCGTCACTAGGGGATAAGGCCCCATTTCATACAAATTGCCACCATATTGGTAAGAGTTCAAAAGTAATTCAATTAACTAATTCAAATTAGGAATTATTTTTTTATTTCATTTTAAAAATGGACAGAATTTTTCGGTAGATCTAATATTAAGATTGACAGGAAACAATTTGATGATTATATTAAAATGAGGTTACGTTATGTGATTACAAATCTAGTAATAGAAATGAATAATATAAAATGTTTCAGTTACATGTATTTTGTTATATAAATTATAAAATATTATAAAGATATTATATAATATTAAATTGTTTCCCCCCTGATATCAAAATATTCGTCATTTTTTTTTCTATTATTTATATCCTATATTTAATTACTATTAATATTTATATACACACATATATGTTACAGTTAATAATCCTACGTTGGATTCTAATTTATCGACTGGATAACACATTCACATATATGTAAGTAAAATAAAAATTCAATCATTGTGCAATGAACAATATATATATATATATAGAAAAAAAAAACAAAGTTGCACAATGATTAAATAAATAAATAAATAAATCGTGTAATACGTACTCCTATAAATTAATTAACTTTATATACACATTTTATTTGAATATGTCATGATATTAAATGCATTTATCAATTGCCAAATGTAATTTATTAAAAAAAAAAAAAAGAAAAAAAAAAGAGAAAAAGAAAAAAGAAGATTAATTTAATAATGTCTATAGAAATCATTTCTATCGAATCAAATAATTCATTCTTTTTTGGTAATACGTAAATAATTTTTTTGTTCTCTTTTTTTCTTTTTTTGTTTTTTTTTAAATTGTTTTATAATCATCACTCTTTGATAATGCATATTTATGATCATATGTGCCAATGAAAAATGATTTCTATGCGATATATGAGATTTGGCATTAAATGCAACGACGACGTTGAAATTACTACGAATGTTTCTTCCTATATTTCTTTTTTTCTTTTCAATGTGTGAGTCAATAAAAAACATTAATCATGAATAATAATAAACATTCAAGGTTCGTTACATAAAACTATGTGAAGAGAAAAAAGTGGGTGGTAGGGGGAATAATAATTAAAAAACAAAAAAGGAAGAAAATCATTTCAATGAACGAACTTGCTGATTAAAAATGCTTGCTTGCTTGCTTGCTTGTTTGCTTGCATTCTTGCATGGGTTGCTGCTTGCTTTGTATATATTAGATTTAGAAAAAAAAAAAACATATTATTTATTATCATGCATGTCAAACGAGTTTATTAACACAAACGAGTTTATTAACACAAACACATGACCACAACGCATTCACGTTTAAATTCAACGAAAATAAACAAAATCAAAATCCAATCAATTCAGCCATTTTTTTTTTTAACTACGAGTAGCAAAAGAAATTGTCATTTTGAAAAATAGAATTGTATTCTAATCAATATTTGAAGTATACTGTATTTATAAAAATTAAATAAAAAAAAATATCTGCTATTTATTGGATCAATATTTTTCAACATATCTCGTAATATTTAGTAATAATTTAACATATCTAGTAATATTTTGAATACTCATGTTTAGTAATATTTTAAAATGTTACAAATATATTTATGATATTTAATGGATATTAAAAAAAAAATGCAAAATATTGATTGAAAAATGTTGAAAAATTATTCATCGAATAAATAATTTGTGCTACCCCTATTTTTTTCAGCATACAATCTTATTCTTCTCTTTTTTTCAATTTGAATATAAAAAATATAATACATACTCTAATAATAATAATAATAATAGTTAAATCATCTTATTTTTTTTTTTTTTTGAATACTAATTGAAGAGCAAAGAAAAAAAAAGAACTTATGAACTAAATAAATAAAAAAAAAAAAAAATAAATAAAAATAAAAAAAACAACAGACAGACTCAACCACTCACGAGACATATTTATATGTATATACTAATTGTTTATTACCGTGAATTTTTTTATTACGGCAACGCGATTTAAATATGTATCAAATCAAGACTCCATTTTACCTGAGTTCAGAATGGAGCCTTGCGTGGGCCGAAATAGAAGTTGTAGAAGTAGTAGAGAGAGACGTAGTGTTAAACAGAGGAACACAGAGATAAGTATCAAAAAATCAATTAGTTTCATTAGTTTTTTTTTTTTTTTATTAAAATTATTTAAAACTCTTTAAAACTAATTGTAAATAATTTTAATTATTCTTTTCCTTTTTTTTTTCTATTAAATTTAAATTAATCAATTTTTGATTCTAAACATCTCTTGGTCGATTGTGTAATAAAAAAAAATATATAAGTGGTAGAGTTTCTTTATTTTTTTTTTTTTTAAAGTGTTGCTGGCTAAAAACACTAGGCAGATCTGATAAAAGTGGATGTTTTTTTTTTTTTTATTACCATGTTCAACTTCTAATTTTTTTTTTTTTTTTTTTTAATTAAATACATTAATTATTAACATTTTTGTTCATATTATATTGGGTTGTCTGGAAAGTTCGTGCCGATTTTCGATAGATGGCATTAAAGCTCTTTTGCTTAAAAAAAACCTGAAAAGTTCTCGAAGCATTTTAAATTAAAATTTAAAAAATTTAAAGTTATTTATTATTATATTTATATAATTATTAATATATATATATAGTTATATTTATTATGTAATAAATATATATAACAAAACAAAAAAGACTTAAATGGGTTGCATTTAAATCTTCCGTCAAAATCGGCACGAACTTTCTGGACAACCCAATACAACTCATTGACAATTTACAAATACAATTTTTCTAAGTTGAACATAGGATAATAATATGGTGATTAACAATATGATCAAAGCTTTTTTTTTTAATTATAAGAATACAGAATTCCATTGTAGTAATTGTTTACTAATTAGGAACTCAGTATTACATATAATATTTTGTTTATTTTTTTTTTTATTGAAATAACAGGGTTTGTGAGATAAGATTGATCAATATGTGTTTAATTTAGGTGTCAGAGCGATAACCTTTCATAATATTCATATGATTTAATAATTATAATTCAATTTTTTAGCTTATATTATGTTTTATTGGTTATAACATTTATTATTAAATTTAATCATGTATTTTTTTTATTTCGTTTGTTTGTTAGAATCAATTATGAAAGGTAATGGTGCTATAATGGTGAAATGACATGAATAATAAATTAAATAATACAGATGGATGATAATAAAGGTCTCTAATGGTTTTTTTTTTTATCTTTCTTTTCTACTACTCAAAAATAAATTAATATCTAATTACGAATGAAAAAAAAAATAAAAATAAAAATAAAGGAAAACTTGACGATAAAATGGAGCCTGACAATGAGACAATTAAAAACTAGGGAATTTTATTGAAATATATTGGATTAATCATTGCAAGGTGTTATAGTATATATATATATATATATAAATATTGAAAAAACACTGCATAAGCCACATTTCAGAAAATAAATTTTTTCATTTTTTTTTCTTGTTTTTGTTTTTCTATTTGTTCATATCGAATATAAAATTTCAATGAAGCAAAATCAATACGATGATAGAAACTAAGAAATAGATAGAAATAGAAGTGAATAAAAATTGAAATAAAAACAAAAAATTGATACTCTAATACTAATTTAAAAAAACAAAAAAATATATTCCTATGACACAGTGCCATTATGTTTAAATAAGCGTATAATAATTGAGAGAGAAAGAGAGAGATAGAGAGAGAGATAGAGAGAGTTTTTGAATTGTGGTCAAAGCAAACTAATTGTATACTTGCATTCATTGAATAATCAAAATTTGCGTAGAAAAGAATTAAGACAATATATTTAGAAGAAAAAAAATAAAATAAATAAATTTTAATCAAAATTATCGTCAATCCTTTGATCTATGAAAATAGCAATCCATTAAATTCACACGTTCCTTGCTTAACTGCATTTGTGAATTAGTTTCATTTCTTTTATAATATGTATTGTTATTGAATGTGTATTTTTTTTTTTTTTTTTGTTATACTGTACTAGTACTGTAGTTTTTTTTTTATTTATTTATTAAAGATTTTTATTTCTATTATGTGATCATATGTATAAACAAATTTCCATTTTGTATTTTAAAATTAAAATTGAAGTTATAATTGCATTAACAAAAATAAATGCAAACATTTATGAGTAATGTATTAACACTAGATATACCACCATTTTCGGTATACCTATTTCTACCACACTAGTCAAAATGACTGGTGTATAAAAGAAATCCGTTTTGAGGCTTCCAGTTTTTATTTATTCTTAAAAAATAACAAACAATGTTTAACAATAATAATTTTAACAGATAAATGGATCAATAGATATTTTTTAAATAACAAAACGTTTAATTATTTACAGAACTCAAATGTTACATGAGGTAGACATTTTGAATTAAAATGGCTGGTCTGGTATATCTAGTGTTAAGTAAAATTTCTCGTAGAAAAGATTTAAAAAATACTTTTTTAAACATTATTTTTAAATTATAGGTTCAATACAACAAAATAATTCATTTTATATTTTAATAAATAAAATATATATTATTTAATATAATAATGAAGTTTTTTTTCTTCAGAATATATTGAAAATAATACAGATAGCAGGGAACGTGTTAATAATATAAAAGTGGAGGCAGTGTAAATATAATGATGAATCATTATAGTGATTATAATCGTAAAGGGGTTTAGAAAAAATATATAAATATATTGAAACAAGATTTTTTTTTTTTTTTTTAAGAAAGACGATGAAACGGATTACTACATATGAATGATCAATGATTAATGCGATGTATGAATAAATGAATGAATGAATGAATGAATGAATGAATAAACGTGTCAGAGTGAAATTCGAATTTAATTATTATTTCTTTCTTTCATTTTTATATAATTTAATCTAACATTACCAATATTATTCTATGATTCTGATTCAATTGTATTAAAACATTTAATATGATTGTTATCAATGAAATCATAGAATACTTTATTTGTTCGATATCTCTTAAAAAATGAACTATTATACTTAATGTGCATAAGATAAAAATAAAAAAAAAAATTTAAAAAAAAAATAGAAGACAAGAAAATAAAAATAATTACTCTTACCAATTCCAAAAGCTTTAGGTGGAGCTGAAACAAAGTTTTCTTCGTTCCTTGCATGACCAGTTGATGCTCGTCGTGAATGTGGCAGCCCATTTAATTCAGTGTTGAGATCCGTAACACTTTCAGAACGTGTGACATTTAATGAATCCATCGAAGTGTCAAACCTCATGATCTGATACAAAACAAATCATTATGATAAAAGATTAAAAACATTGTAATAATGAAAAACAAAGGGTGTACAAGGAACGCTGACATATTATTTAATATCATGAGAATGGATTAATTGATTTTAGTCGAGATTGGCATGTATTTGTGATAAAAGAAAACAAAAAAAAAAACAAAACAAAAAAAATGCGCTAAAAGAAAGAAATGAAATGAAATTAATATAAAAAGCATACAGTGCGTCCAAGACGGCGAAGTGGCAGTAGTACCTGCGAGAAGTTTGGAACACTTGCTGTCTTGCGCATAAGCGGTTGGCCTTGAGCTTGCAACAGTTCTTTAACAGCAACACTTTGCCTTAATCGATCCAATGTTAGGATACTTTCGACAGCTGATACACCTCTGGTATATTTTTCTAGAAAATAAACCCACAACGTAACCGCATTAGATATCATAACATTCATAATCTTAAGAAAGATATAAATTTAACTTGACAGACTTACCGATGTAGGTTTCACCATCGCATAGACTGTTGTCTTCACCGCTTGCTGCAATCTGTGCTAAACTTTCACGATCTTCCAATTCCTCGCTAGCTTTTGGTATATTTGATACGACTTCATATGTAACACCTGTCTGAGCTAGACAATCGGTGCGTACGATTTTTCGAAATATTCTATCAGTTATACTTTGTCTTTTATAAATATTTAACGCCAATCTTTTACGTAATACGAGATCCATCGGTGCAGGGTGTGACAGGCGTACAGTTGTTTTTAAAATTAAAAAGACTCTTTCGTTAGCTGCAACATTATTGATTACATTTTTAAGGTTATGCTAGATTTCTTGAGAAAATATTGAAACGGTATACATTCGACCTTCTGATGTATTATGTTTTCAATTGAATTTTCTTTATGATTTGTAAAGAAAAAATATACGTGGTGTATAAAAGAAAATACCAGGTTATTTTGTAATCGAATTATAAGAGGGTCGAGTGTATAAATTAATTTTAAAAAATGTACAATACCATCGGTAACTCTGTTAAGATGCACGCTATCGTGTATACTAGAATCCCATGCTGCTATAGCACAAACGTCTTTTTCCAAATGACGAATGAATGGTAGATTATAAAATTTGTTACCATGTTCCTTAGGTAAAATTGAATTTAATCCCGTTACGGATACTTCTTCTCCTGATTGATGCGTCGAGAGATCATCGGCTGTTTTTTTATTTCAAACAATTTCATTAATCACATTAGTAATATAACTAGTTCTATCATTAGATTCAAATTTAATCTATTTGTGTAATCTAGTGTTAAAAATAAATTCAATTTTATTTATTTATGTATACCATTGAGATCAAGAAATAGGACTGGAATGTGTGGTTCCATGCCAGGAGGTGGATTCCAATCAGCTGGAGCACCAGGTATACCTGATCCTGCTGCAGGTACTAAAACTGCATTTCTTTCTTCAGTTAAACTAACCCACTGATCAACGAGACTCTGTTCACGTTCTACGTCTTGTTCAGTTTTGTCTGCATTCAAAATTATTTTTATTATGATGTTGCAACAAAGATGGGCTTATTTTTTTCAATTATATTAAACAAAGTATTAACAGTTACCTTGTTTATTTATAAGCTTTTGTATCTGTTGATCTAAATATTGTCTTCGCCTCATCAAAGCATCGCTCCACTTTTCTCTCAATATACTTAAATCCTCATCTTGATAACTGTCCAAAGGAATTTGAAGACGATTCCTTACGGACACGCTACCAACAGCTATATTCAATATCGATTGACAAATAATCGGCAAAGTTCCTGAATTTTGTACTGGTTTAACTCTGACTTGTATACGCCGTTGTTGTCCTTGTCTCAATTGATAAATACCACCTATACACGTATAAATTAAATGATTATTTGATATAACCAATAAAGTACTAAGTTTAATAATTGTTTATTAAATGATAAATGAAAATTACCCGTCCACGTGTCCTGTTTCGTGACAACTTCGACGGGAGAATATTCTCCTTGTTCATTTAATTCTTGAATTTCCACCCACAATTCGATTTTCCTCGTTAATTCTGACCAACGATCAGCTAAAGATCTGGCTTTTGCTAATTGTTGTTGTTCCACTTCCCATCCGGGTTTGCTACGAGAAAATCCAGCACTTCTGTGACCCCAAACTTCTATACTCAAAGCACCCTCTGTTGTTGAAAGAAAAGATAATGTTATAATTATTTTTGTTCAATATTATACAATAAAAAAATGTGAATATTATTCTTACCAGCACAGTGTTCAATAAATTCTTCCGTTATTGGTACTTTAAAATCTTCGGTATGATCGAACCTGAATGCAAGAGAATCCCTTTGACCTGTGGCACAGTTTGCAGCAGGTAATTCAGCATTGACTACAGGTGGTACCACAATTAATTCTGGATTACCCCAAAACATGTATTGACAAAAGACAAAATGACTCAAGGATAGTGGTAAACCGGTAGCTTGCTTTATCGTTACACGACAGGTTATGTGACTCGAACCAGAATAATCATCTGGTTCGGAGGACGTTGAATCACCGGAAGATTCGGATGCTGCTTCACAAATACGATCCTGAGGAAATTGTCCGGCAATACGACTTATCTCAACTTGAAGTCGTCCAGCAACTTCACCTTGTTGACTTATGATAGGCGTATGATAATCTAACCGAACGTCGTGAAACAGTACCTCTAAAAATATATTAGCTACGCCAATCAAATTGTGCTTCTCTTGTGACTCGTAAAATGGATCTTGGGTTTTCCCCAATACCTCGTCCTGTGTTTCATTTCAAAAATAATAATAAATATATTAAAAATCTTGTATCTAAACAACCCCAATTTCTTTTTATTTTGATGCAAATGAAGTAAAGATTGAATTACCTTAACGACAGGTAATCTTTGACAATTATTAGGATCTTTCCTTTCCTCGTACATTTCTCGCATGTCAACCAACTTATTTTCCAATTTTTCCATTGACCAAACTTGACTACCCATGTTAGTTCTTTTGACCAATATCGCTGGTTCACTGACGAATGCACCACGCTGGAAGAATACACTCTACGTGTAGTAACGTCAGAGTGTAACGAAAAGAAAAAACCGAAAAAAACAAACAAACGAATAAACAAAAAAAACTAATCTACGAAAAAAATATAATAAAAAAAAAAAATCCAAACAAACAAACAAACAAACAAACAAACAAACAAGAAAACTACAAAACAAATTTGACTGCACTTGTAATTAATTATAAATCGATCAATTAATAATTATCATCACCTTTCTATTTGGACTTAAATTATTCGGCGGAATTTGCAAAGTAACACTAAACTTCGTTTGTTTTCCCATTTCTTCGGCAAGAACATTAGCTTCCTGAACCAAAGTATTGGCTTTTAATATGTCGGTTTTTAATTGACCCAAACTTCTTTTAAACATTTCATCCCTTTCTTGAGCCCACTTTTCGACCCGCATTTGAGTGGTCGGTGTACATGCTGGAAGTTTACCAGTTTGACTTCCTCTCAAAGGATCGTATGGTACGTAAGGTGAATAAGGTGTTGACGGTGAGAGTATGTTACGTAATTGTTGAAACTGTCTTTCGTATTCCAACCTTTGTTTCTCGAGTGCAACCTTTAAAAAGTATTTCCCAAGAATAAAGAAACAGAGATAAATTAATAAAACAGTCAAAGATCAATGAAATAAATTCAATACAAACTTGTTTATCCTCCTCGTGTTGTTTTTCCAATCGTGCTATGGCTCTTTGAATAGGATCGTTCGACAATTCGTTTTGCATAAGTTCTTCCCTCGCAAAAGTGTAATCGATATTTTGAGCAGGTGTTTGTGGTTCGCTGTTAATCGCTGAAAAAATAATAAGACAAAATTTTATGTTAAATAAATGAAAGAAAAAGAAATTAAGATTAACATTAATTTGAATCTATAATAACCTGTAGCACTTCTCGGACAATTGACCCTGAAGAAATGATGATTTCCCCAAACGATTCTATCACCGTGCAACAATGGTGTCTTGTCAACCACCTGATTACCATTAACGAAACATCTAGCACCATTTAATGGTGTCATATAAAGACCAGACTCTTCTATTGTAATTACACAATGTTCAGGTAAAATACCCAAACCATGTAATTGAATGTCCTGTTCGGTTTTAGCTGAACGTCCACCAACGAGAGTCCTTTCTTTAAGATAATAAACCAAGAGCTCGTTTAAGCTAGGATCATCGTTTAAATTAACTAAATAATATTTATTCTTTTCCACTTGAATTCCGGATGCTTGCACACTGATACCCATTTTTTCTAACGCTTGTTGTCTCTCGTGTTGAAGCCTTTCCGTTTTAACGAGCTTCTCTTCCCACGTTTGCGACATTTCTTTCATCAAGCGTTCAGATTCTGATAATTTTTCCGTTATATCTGTGCGTTGTTGACCCACGATAGAACCTTGGCCCTAAATATTGATTTTAATCATCAATCAATCTGCCCATCACATATATATATATATATATATCTAAAATTCTTTATTACAACAATCTTACCGTAGCGTGAAGCAACATTTCTTTCAACGCTTCAACTTCTTGTCTCAATTCTCGTATGATCCTCGCGTTAGGATCTTCGTTGACTACTGCATGATTGACTATTCTCTTTGCCCTATCAGCATATCGCAGAGTTGACAACGTTTCCTCATAATTATCTGCCGCAGGTGATATCGTAGCAACCATAACGGTTTTACTGTTACCACCGAGATTATCCTGAAAACAAATGTCCATGTATAAAGCTCGTAAACGTTTATGGTGTTTGGGGGAGGGGAGTTTAAGTATTTCCTACTACTCGTCGTTCCCTTAAACTTCAATTCCCTTAGGTATTTTCTCTATTTCTCGTCCCTTTACTACACCGAATGCTGTACAGTTTATAATAAATATGTGGTGTCTGTGATGTGTTTATTCGTATCTCTTTCTCTCTTAGGTATACTTATTTTACTATTATATGATCTAACACAAAAATATGTTCTATTCCTTGTTCACAAATTGTAGTTTTTGCAATAATTTACAAATAAATCAAATTGAAAGATCTAATTGACAAACTTATTACTACTACACTTTGGGGTTAAAATACCCCCAGAGGGTCAAATTATACAAACTAGACTCCACTTATATCTCATAAATAACAATTATTTAATTGCAATCGTTGATAAAACAATTATTCAAGTTATGTAATACCTATAATTACTTTCAAAGTTTAAATCAATTGATTATACATAAAAAACAAAGAAAGATTTACCTTCAAAAGCCAAGTCAGAACAGAATCTCTGTAAGGCACGAATTTGTCTCTATTTTTGTTGCCTCCAGAATTCTGATCTGCTAACTTAGAAATGACTAGACCCAATGTCGTGAGAGATCTATAAACAAGAAGAAAACGAAACAATATTACATAAGAGAACAATTATAATTAGAATACAATCATATAAAAGAGTCTAAACAAATAATTGGGCTGACAGAAAATTAAATTAGTAACAAATATAAAAAATAAAATGAACGATAAAAGTTCAATCATAAGATGATTTAATAATAGTAATAATTACTTACTTGTTAATATTGCTTCCCTCTTTAAGCCTATCACCAACTGCTCCAGTTTTCACAGCCCTTTCGCTACCAGCCAAATCTACCAAGCTCATTCGCGATACTTTTTCACCACTTACACCACTTTTCAAATCGGTCAATGTTTGTGTAAGAATAACCGAGAACACTGCATGCGAACGAGAACTTTCCGAGTTCATGTTAGTCGCTGCTACTGTTCTAGATTTGTTGCCTTCCGCCATTAAATTATCGATGTCCTGTATAAACGATTATTTTATCCACATCTTCTTTTTTTTCCAAATATAACAAATTAACCACTTGCGGTGGCGAAGAATTCTCCATCGTGCGTGCCACGTCGTTTTTGTTTCTGTACCATTGAATAGCGACGTTGGCGATTCTGCGACAAAAGCATCACACAACGTGTGTGGCACGTTTTTCCACCGCAAGTGGTTAAGGAAAACAACAAGAAACAATTCATTATTTGTAAAACAAATTGTTTGTCCTAAATTCCTATTAAATTGGATTTGAGTTTGGGAATGAAATTTATACCTGAAAAGATGTTACAGCAAGTTGACTAAGTCCATCCACGTAAGGACCAAGTACATTGTGTTCCCTGACTTTGAGCGAGTGTTTATTCGGCTTTGGATCGAGAAGATCGTGAACCTTCTCGTTATAAATCTCCATGTATGATACCTCAACTTTGAAAGTTAATTGTGAACTTTGTTGTTTCGCTATCATGTCGAAAAGATTGTCACACAGTCGTGGAATTATTCCTTTTTGGTCACCGCTACCCATCATCGTATAAGATTTCCCGGATCCTAATTTAAATACATCATTATTTTATATAATACAAATATAAATCAATTTATTATTATTGAGTTAGCAAGTAAATGATTGCGGATTTTGTCGATAGATGGCTTTTTAAAACCAGCAATGACTTAGTTGCCATTTTAGATACTGTTATGAGAAATTGGATTGAAATACGTGTGTATCTTTGTATTTTTCTTTAATAAAAGGATTCAATTATTACTTACCGGTTTGTCCATAAGCGAAAATACAAGCATTGTAGCCTTGAAACGCATTGTCCAAAATATCACGTCCAAGGGCGTCGAAAACGATTTCTTGACTTGCGAACTTTTCCGATCCGGGTTCCAAGGAATAAAAGCAGTGATCGAATGCGAATGTTTTCGGCTTGTTCCTGTAATAATTGAATAATAAAAATCTTCATTAATATACACAAATATATTTATTACAATTTTAGAGTATATCAAGATTCTTAATTCAAAAAAATGTATGCAAGTTTAGTTTGCATTGCCAAAAACAAACCCAACATTGCCGAGAACAATAACACGATATGTTTCGTGATCAAATGTGATTTTTAATATTCCTTTGGAAGTAAAAAGTTTTCCTTATAGAACAATATAAAAGAAAAATTGATAATCGGAAGCTAACGACCCAACTCGAATCTCACAATCATTCTTTTATTTGGAAAAAGATGGGTGGATGGTAGTAGTACACCAATAGTAGTTTTATGAAAGACATTACGAATAAATCGATTCTCTATTTCGATTGTTGGACTTCCTTTTTCCCCCTTACAGGACTAAAGTTTTTCTATATAACTTAAACTTCCAAGTATATATATATATATATATAGCTAAATCCATTTCTTATTGTTCAATCCTCTACGGGTTAGCTACCATTTTGAATTTAATATTATGCTTTTGTTCTTTCATGAATTGCTCAAGTAACGATCGATTCAAGTGTTCATAATTTATACATATACTTCAATTGAAATGTGTTTGTGATTTTTATCTCTACCAAATGAAGATATTTCTGTCCACAATTATGAAAATGGTCTAATTATAAGTCACATTTCACTTCATGTTTCGAGACATTTTATTATTATTAATTGACATTAGGAACTCGAAAGTTCATTGCCCCAAATACCAAATCCCGCCAGTGTTCTCAGTCCCTGAGCTTAACCCCGTCCATTCGCGGTCTTCGTAGCCCATTTTCTTTAAGATCCCGAAACAATATTGTCCTCCCATCTACGTCTCGGTCTACCCAGTGGTCTTTTCCCGTTCGGTATATCGATCAGTATTTTATACACCGTTCGATCCACCCCCATGCACGCCACGTAACCTGCCCATCTCAATCGGCGTGATTTTACGACGTTAATAATGTCCGGTTTTGTTGTACAGTCGGTGTACTTTTACGTTATGGGGGGTTTTCTCCATTCACTCGTTTCCTCATCGCGGTTTTGCACCGAACATTTTACGAAACAACTTTATTTTCGAAAAGCCTCAATTTTTTTTTGGGCCCGTAACGTAAGTGACAACACGTTTCGATACCATAAAGGACTACCGGTAGGATGATTGTCCTGTATATCCTGATTTTGAAGAGCCTAGACAGTAACCATGAGCTGAGTAAGGATGGTAGGATGATTGTTTTGTATATCCTGATTTTGAAGCGCCTAGACAGCAACCTGAGTAATTTATTGACATTGGCTAAATTGATTCTTTTCTTAAGTTTTTCGTTTATTTAATTTGTTTGGTTTATGATCGATCCTAAATATACCTAAAGTTGCTAACCCCTTCAAAAATTGTATCCTTCAGTATTATGTACATTCTGAATTCTATATAATATTGAAATAATAAACACTATCTGACAATTCATTTTTGACAGTATCATGTAAATTACACTGAATGAATTTAGTTGAAAATAATGTGATGTGAAGTAACTGATAAACTCATTCTTTTCTTAGTTAGTTAATTTTGACTTAGGTTAGATCACTTTCATAATTATTGGTACATTTATACATCATCATTTTTATTGGCAAGTATATGTATGTATGTATGTATGTATTATTTATGTATAAAAAGTTAAGTATGATACTCGAGAAATTTTGTACATTGTATAAACGAAACGATTGAGTGTAGTTATATAATTTCATGGGTTCTTCAGAAATAAGATCGATCATATTATACTTTTTCGTTTTCTTAACTATCTTTTCAAGATTCCCATTAAAAAGTGATTGAGATTTTTCAAAAGATTTTTCTCGATTTTAAAGAACCGTAACTTTTTAGGAAGTTTCTATGGTTTTATTATACGGTGATAATGTATTTTCATTTTATCGAAATTCTTATGATACACGTATCATTGTTTATCGATTTAGTTTCATTCGTTCTAAATAAACGAGAAAAAAAAATACTAAAAATAAAAAACTAAAAATTATTAATAAGGTTTTCATTAATAAATAATTTTTACTTAGTCAATTGTGTCGTTTTATTATTTATTAACCCCCTTTTGGGTTAACATTTATTTGAAAATTAAATTCAATGTATTAAACATTGTAATTGTATTTTTAATTTATATAATAATTAAATTAACAATGTGTATTAAAAATAAATTTTAAAATTAATATTTCAATGTATTTTTTAATTATTTATTATATTGTATGTATATATGTAATTTTTAATACATTGAAATATTATAATTAATATAATATTATAGAATTATTAATAAATTATATAATTAATTAATATATTATAATTATATATTAAATATTATAATAATTATAATTATAATAATATAAAAATTACACACACACACACTTATTATTTTGAAATAAACCAGAATGAACTGACCATTAGTTAAATTTCATTTCAGTTTCAATGACATATCAAAACGTCACGTGAGTCTTTGTCCAAACAAATTGGCATGACGTATTGATACGTCAAATGTAGCCAAAGAGTTATTAATAATTTTTAATAATATTATAATAATATAATAAATAAAATAAGTTTGAATAATAAATTTGTACATAACCAATTTGGTCGTTTTATTATTTATCAAAAGAATTTTAATAAAAAGAAAAGAAAACAAAATGGAGAAAATTGAAAAGAAGATTAGAAGAATAATTTTAACAAAAAACAAAAAAAATGAACGAATTTAATGAACTTGTGGGGGGGGGGTAGAAAGTAGAAAATACTCCGAAGATTTTCTTCGTTTTTATCAAATGAAATCTTCGAGTATGGTTTAAAGTTAAAAGAAAAGAAACGAAAAGATTGGAAGAACGAATTTCTCGTATCTTTCGAGTGGAAAAAAAGATTGGAAAGATAAAAAGAAAAGAAAAAAAATTAGAAGAGTTCCTTACTTTCAAGTGGGAGGACAATTTTCACACAAATCTTTAAAAATCAAAATCTAAAAAAAAGAATCACGATAACAAGCGTGTCTGATAGTTGGGGCTGAAGGGGGATGGTTTGGGGTGAGGGTGGTTTTTTAGGAAGAAGATCGATCATTCAAAAATCGATAAGATCTTCTATTTTCTTTTATAACGTGATTCCTTCCTCACCCATTTTGTTTTTATTCAAAGATAGCAGACAAAAATCAAAATAAATATCATAGATCATAATAAATTTAAAAAAACAAATATGTCTTCTAAAAATTGCATGAGAAATGGAATTTTCTCATATAAGATCTTTTATATTTATTAATTAAACTGATTAACAAAACCAAGAAATTATTTATGTCATCAATTGAGGTTATGTCCGGAAAAGTTCGTGCTGATTTTGACGAAAGATTGAAATACAACGCATTTAAGTTTGTTTTCTTTTTTTGTTTGGTATTATACTTAATTAAATATAAGTGGCATTCTGCTATTACAACCCTTTTCTCTATCTTTAAGGGTAACTTCAAAAATTTCGTCCTAATAAAACATCTCAGGTTTATTTTTAAAAAAAGATATTGTAATGCCATCTATCGAAAATCGGAACGAACTTTTCCAGGACAACTCAATACAAGTTAGACGTTGTAAAAAAAAAAAATATAATAATTTTTGCATTATTATTATTCAAAAAATAATATTTATATATTAAATTAATATATTATATTAATATAATAAATTAATATTATTATATTATAGATATATATCTATACCACCTATCGAAAATTGGCGCGAACTTTTCCATGACAACTCAATACAAGTTAGACGTTGTAAAAAAAAAATATAATAATTTTTGCATTATTATTATGCAAAAAATAATATTTATATATTAAATTAATATATTATATTAATATAATAAATTAATATTATTATATTATAGATATATATCTATACCACCTATCGAAAATTGGCGCGAACTTTTCCAGGACAACTCAATACAAGTTAGACGTTGTAAAAAAAAAATATAATAATTTTTGCATTATTATTATGCAAAAAATAATATTTATATAATTAATTATATATTAAATTAAATTATATTATATTAATATAATAAATTAATATTATAAAATTATAATATATTTATACCACCTATCGAAAATTGGCGCGAACTACTTTTCCGTACCACCCAATACAAGTTAGAGATTGTAAAAAAAAAATATAATAATTTTTACATTATTATTTTGCAAAAAATAATATATAAAAATTAATATAATAAATAATTATTATATATATTAAATTATAATATATTTATACTACCTAAAGAAAATTGGCGCGAACTACTTTTCCGTACAACCCAATACAAGTTAGAGATTGTAAAAAAAAATATAATAATTTTTACATTATTATTTTGCAAAAAATAATATATTATAAAAATATTAATAAATATGTTATATTTATATAATAAATAATTATTATACATATTAAATTATAATATATTTATGTCACCTATCAAAAATTGGCGCGAACTACTTTTCCGTACAACCCAATACAAGTTAGAGATTGTAAAAAAAAAATATAATAATTTATACATTATTATTTTACAAAAAATAATATTTATATATTAAATTTATAATAATATTTGCATAATTATTTCGTTAGATAATAGGAATGTTTAATTGAACAAGAATTATTTTTCAATTGATTCAATAATAAAAAAAGTGGTGGGGAATAAACAAAAAAAAAAAAAAAAGATACGAAGAATATTTGATAGAGAAAGAATAATGTAAAATAAAGAAGAAAAATAAAAAAAAATAAAAATAAATAAATAAAAGGGACAGGAAAGAAAAGGTTGAAGTAAAGAAGAAGAAGAAGAAGAAGAAAAAGAAGAAAAAGAAAACAAATCAGAAGGTAAAAAGAAAAAAAAGAAAAAAGAAAAAAGTATATTTGAAATCACTTGGCACTTGACGAGAGAAATCGAGTAGTACTCACTCGGGGGTTGCTCAGAGCTTTCTAAACTCGTTGCAGCTGCGACTACTTAAGTGCGAAAGCGTGATATGCGATTCTAGTTTTGTAGAAGAGGGTTTTTCGTTCAATAGTCTCGAGCTCGATCAAGATTTTCTCTCTCTCTCTCTCTCTCTCTCTCTCTGTCTGTCTCTTTCTCATTCTGTTTTATTCTCTCTCATTCTATCTTTTTCTTTCTCATTCCTATCACCGTACTCGTTGGTAGGTCGAAAGGCTGACCATCGCGTGACCAAATCCTTTTCCAACTTTACACTAACACTTCTTACTAACACATACGTTTACATTACCTGTGTATATATCTATATGCGGTATAGATCTGACCCTTTTATTTTTATATTCTTTTTTTTTTTTTTATGTCATTTATTAAATGCTACTATAAC
This sequence comes from Polistes dominula, assembly GCF_049000335.1. NCBI lineage: Eukaryota > Metazoa > Arthropoda > Insecta > Hymenoptera > Vespidae > Polistes > Polistes dominula. Next base: position 2,311,626 of record NW_028301058.1, on the reverse strand, counting down.
AACGTGCATACATAGACGTATATTCTTTTTGTTCTATTTAATATTATTTATGAAAATTATATTACGTGAGTAATATAATGTTGTTTTCTTTTTTTTTAAATTGTTTTAAATATAAATATTATATTATAATTTATTTAAAAATAAATTTTTTTTCTATTTAATATATTTATGGAAATTTATTATAATTTAATTTAAAATATTTCTTTTTCTATTGAATATTGTTTATGAAAATTATACTATACTAGTAAAATAATGTTGTTTTCTTTTTTTAAAATTGTTTTAAATATAAATATTATATTATAATTTAATTTAAAATATTTCTTTTTCTATTGAATATTGTTTATGAAAATTATACTATACTAGTAAAATAATGTTTTTTATTTTCTTAAATCATTTTAAATATAAATAATATATTATAATTTATTTAAAAATATTTTTTATTCTATTTAATATTATTTATGGAAATTTATTATAATTTAATTTAAAATATTTATTTTAAAATATTTATTTTTCTACTTAATATTGTTTTATTTTTTTTAAAATTGTTTTAAATATGAATATTATATTATAATTTATTTTAACAATATTTTTTGTTCTATTTAATATTATTTATAAATATTATATTATAATTTAATTTAAAATATTAATTCTAAAATATTTAATATTTATTTTAAAATATTTTTTTGTTCTATTTAATATTATTTATGAATATTATATTATAATTTATTTAAAAATATTTTTTTTTCTATTTAATATTATTTATGAAAATTATATTATTATACATAAGTGAAATAATATTTATTATTTTTTTTTAAATCATTCTAAATATAAATATTATATAATAATTTTTTTAAAATTATATATTTTTGTTCTATTAAATATATTTATTAAAATTACATTACACGAATAAAATAATATTGTATTATTTATTTAAATTATTTTAAATGATGAGAATTAAATTTCGAATGAAAGTGACAATTATTCAAAAGATTACATAGTTTTATAAAAGATTGGATTACTTTCACTTTTTTGGTATAATAAATTCGAATTGAAATTATGTTATTGTTAAAGTTGAGAGGAGTTTCGAATGGTTGAACGATCGATATTACAGGGGAAAAAAATATACCCCACCATGGTACATGTTTTGCCATTGCATTCAATGCGTACTTGCAAAACATGCATTATCAGAAAAAGATAAAAAAAAACAAGAAAATATTTAATGGATGGTGTTCTCTCTCTCTCTCTCTCTCTCTCTCTCTTTCTCTCTCTCTCCCTTTCTCTCGTTGAATTGGAGACGGTAGGTGGAAGATTGTAGGAACCGAAAATGGTCGAATCGAAACGAAATTGCCAGACTTGGCATTTGTATGAACCTTTCTTTTTCTTTTTTCATGGGGTGGTGTCTGTATCCTCGAATATTTTGGCCAACAGCCATTCCCAACGTTATTCCAGTAAAAAAAAAAAAAAAAGAACATTTCTTTCGGATATGGGTTTATGCTTAACGGCAAGAAAATATCTCGACGTATGTATTTTATTCCAGTAAATTATTCTCGAGATCAAATAATTGGAAAACAAAAAAAAACAAAAGAAAAAGAAAAATAAAAATAGAAAAGGCAGCACACATTCTTATTCCAAAACTTTTTATTTCCTTATTCAGTACTATTATATAGAGATTCTTTTTCATTTTCTTTATTTGGGTAATTTAAATACAACGATTTATTCCAATATCGATTTAATTAAATATGGTGAGTTCACGTAACGTCGGACGGTTCCTAACACCGGACACTCATATTATCTCAAAAAATGATAACGTGAACGATTCAAAAACAGGTGAAAGGGTTGCAGGAGGCCGTAGTGGTACAGGGTCTTAAGACCCAGTTTATCAGTGACGCTCAAGGCAACATCGGAAGCGGTTGATTTCAATTTTTGGCGGAATAACACTGTGTCACCTAAAGATTCAGGTTCAATGTTACAGCTAAATTTCTGTGTTTTAAGTCTTTATGATATTTGTTAATTGGTGGACTCATGAAACATGTGTAGACATTCCTGAATGTTCAGGTGTCTGAATATATATATTCAATGGCGGATTTTTGACAAATTTCTGGTGCTAGTTGTTCGAAGTGAAATCTGTCCGGTACTAGGTTGCCATTTCCAGCGATTGTATTTTTTTACAGCAAAGTTTAATTCTTATTTTTAATTATGTTTATTGCAGAAGTTGTATTTTTGTTAATTTATGTTAATTCGATAGTTTGTTGATTTAACTAATTATTTAATAAAGTTACATTTTTCGAAATAGTTTTTATTTTATTTCCGAAAAACCTTAAGTGTCCACCACTAGGCAAACTTTCCCCTATATATCTTATTTTCTTAATATATATAAATTACGTGTCACGTTGTTTGTCCGCAATGGACTACTAAACTACTGAACTGATTTTAATAAAATTTTGCACACTATGTGCAGTTTCATTCAACTTGAAAGATAGGATAGTTTATATCTCAATTTATAATCGCAATATTATTTGTTTATTAACAAAGAGTCATGATTATCTTTGTTAGTTCGATAAGATTCTAACAGATGGTGGTATAAGGTAATTCGTTGACTTAAAGACGTGTGTATCGGACTGATTGTAAGCTACAGCAACGTGTGGCGAGGCTGTATTTTTCTTTTTGTATTTCTGTATACGTAAGTTATTTACCGTTTCATTTTCTCAAAGATTTTCTAGGGACTCGAAAGAAAAATCCCCTTTATATATTTTATACTCTAGATACTTCGTACGTACCAATATTTCATTCAGATAGTTATCTGTTATCATTATATTGAAATTTTCCAAATAAAATGATAGCCTAAAAAAAAAAAAAATAATGATTCTACGAAAGTAAGGGTAGCGGAAGAGGGTTGAAAATGTTCAACCTAGGGTATAAGTTATGTTACTATAATAATTTTCTATTTTATGATCTATAAATACTTTTTTACACAATGAACCACTTTTATTTGATCGTTATCAGTCATTGTTATATTAAAGATAATAGTTTAAAAAAAACAAAAAAGGAAGAAAAAGAGTAGGGGGGAGAGTATTATAAATTTAGAAATATAATTTAAGGTAAATTAAAGTCTTGTATATGCCAGGTGGGTGGATGAGTGGGTGGGTGTTCGTGTTATTCTCTTCTAGAATGGCCTTCGACACGCAAAGCACCTCTGCAGTGGTCAGACGCACAGTGATGTAAACTTACAGGTGGTCAGACATTGAGGGTTTTTTTTTTTTTTTTTTTTTTAAACTAGGTCATGACGATAAAATGAGTACACCACTACCGAAAAACTGATTTGAATTTGGAACGATGCCTGTCAACCTTTTCAAACAAGAAACATTTTTTCTTTTTATTTTTTTAAAAATCTTATTTGACTTTTTTTATTCAATGAAATAATATCGAACTAATTGAAACGATTTTTTTTAATCATTTTTATATTATTAAATGTATAAATAATTACAATCAATATTTATGACTGAAAAGAAATAGAAAAATAATGAAATGATTTAATCATTTTTATCTTATTAAATGTATAAATAATTGCAATCAATATTTATGATGAAAAATACATTGGGAAAAAGATTATTAAATAAAAAAAAATAAATAAATTAAAAAAATATAAATTGAACAAATTGATTTCCATTAATCGAATAAAAATAAAAAAAATAATGAAATATTAATATAATGAAATGATTTAATCATTTTAATTTTATTAAATGTATAAATAATTGCAATCAATATTTATGATGAAAAATACATTGGGAAAAAGATTATTAAATTAATAAAAAAAAAAAAAAAAAAAAAAATACGAACAGATTTCCAATCTGTAATAAAATAAATAAAAATAAAAAATAATATGTAATAATATAATAATATGTAATAAATATAAATAGTGGATTGACAACTAAATAATGGTGAAAAAATGATTGGTGAAATTCGCGATTACTAAATTCTCAACTAAATATATAATAATAAAAATAAAAATAAAAAATGAAGTATATAAATATATTTTATAAAAAATCTATTAAGAATTTCTTATTCTAAAATTGAATACTTGAAACATCGATCAAATCTGTAGTACGTAACTATACCTATCGATATCACCGAATTCGATTAACATACTTAACTGTCACCAATCGATCGCTATACATATATATACATATATATGTATATATATATATATATATATATATTGAGATCGACACAGGTAACTACGAATAATCATCTGGGAATTTGCGAATTAGAAATTCGATCGAACAGATTTCGTCGTACAAATTAATAGGACGAAATTCGATGCTTCGTTATAATCAAGAATGATAGAACGTTTCTCTACCTTTTCTATTTCTACACTATAATTTACACACTCCTCCCTTACCCTTACCACTCATTAGAAGTATGTCTCTCTTTTATCGTTGAATATCCTAATTCACATAAAATTATCCATCAGTTATTGGTGGTTTTTTAAATTCTCTTTTAATTCTTCTTATTCCTCAAATTCTTCATTGTATAATTCGAATATTTCTGAAACCACTAATTCTCTTTAAAAAAAAAAAAAAAAAGAATTATTGAAAAAAGAAATAGAAGAAGTACTATGACGAAATTATCTTTGACTATAGTAGTAGCAGTAGAAAATATATATTTTTGTTATCCAATTTTTCTTCATTTTTTTTCATCCAATTTTCAAATATTTCTAACCTCACAAATTCTTTTTAAAAAGAAATAGAAATACTATACGAAATTATCTTTGACTATAGTAGTAGTAAAATATATATATATATATGTATATATGTGTATTTTTCTATTAACCAATTCTTCTTCTTCATTGTAATTTCGAATAATTCTAACCTCACAAATTCTCTTTTAAACAAAAATATTACTTTTATTTTCATTAAAAAAGAAGAAACACTATAACAAAATTATCTTTGACTATAGTAGTAGTAGTAATAGTAGCAGTATATATATTTTTATATGATAAAATTCTTCTTCTTCTTCAAATTCTTCTTTATTGTAATTTCAAATATTTCTAACCTCAGAAATTCTCTCTTTTAAAAAAAAAATATTACTTTCTTTTTTTATTACAAAAGAAGTTTTATAACGAAACTATCTTTGACTATAGTAGTAGTAAAATATATATATATGTCTATTTATATTTTTCTATAATCCAATTCCTCTTCGTTGTAATTTTGAATATTTCTAAAACCACAAATTCTTAAAAAAAAAAAAAAAATACTGAAAACAGAAGTACTATAACGAAATTATCTTTGACTATAGTAGTATTAGTAGTAGTAGTAGTAATAGTAGTAGTATATGTATATATTTTTCTATGATCCAATTATTCTTCTTCTTCTTCAAATTCTTCTTCATTGTAATTTCGAATTTTCTAACCTCACAAATTCTCTTTTAAACAAAAATATTACTTTTATTTTCATTAAAAAAGAAGAAACACTATAACAAAATTATCTTTGACTATAGTAGTAGTAGAATATATATATATATATATATATATATATATATATATATATATATTTTTATCATTCAATTCTTCAAATTCTTCTTCATTAAATTCTTTTTCATTGTAATTTCGAACATTTCTAACCTCACAAATTCTCTTTAAAGAAGAAAAAAAAAAATACGACCTTTTTTTATTATTAAAAGAAAAAAGAAACATTAAAACGAAATTCGACTGTAGTATAATAGAATATTCGAAAAGGGGTTGGTTTGAGGGAAAAATAGAGAAACGAGACGTGGAAAAAGAAAAAAAAAAGAAAGAAGAGAAGAAGAAGAAGAAGAGGAAGAGAAAAGGGGGTTGGTGGTAGTAAGCATAAGAGGGTAAGGGGTTAAAAGGAGCGGGCGTGGGGGAGGGGGAGGGGGGGAGGAAGGGGGTGTGCGAGGGTTGACGAGAGAGTGAAGATCGATTCTTCGTGAGCATGCGCCGAAAGCACGATCCGAAATCACTTTTAATTTAGTTAACTCGTCTTTTGTGCCGTTTAAAACTACGGGGCCACCGGATATACATTTAATTGGATCGAGAGTCATCTAACGGTGTTGAAAAAAGAACGGGTAATGCGGGGGAAGGGAGGACAATTGAAATAATACAAAAATAAAGAAAAGAATTAACACACAAAAAAAAAAAAAAATAAAAAAAAAAAATAGAAAGAAATAAAAATAATAGAAAAAGAAGAATCAAAAGGAAACCCGAATTTTTTTTTATTGCAATTCTATTGGATTTTATATATTTTTTGTTCAATGGGTTCAAAATTTTGTGAGAAGAAAATTTGTTGATAAATATAATTAGAATTGTTGATTTTATATATATTTTTTGGTTGAATGTGTTAAAATTTGTAAAAATAAAATTTGTTGATAAATATAATAAATAATATTTGTTTTGATTTTATATATTTTTTGTTCAATGTGTAAAAATTAATAAAAACAAAATTTATTGATAAATATAATAAATAATATTTGATTTTATATAGTTTTTGTTCAATGCGTTAAAATTTATAGAAACAAAATTTGTAGATAAATGTAATACAAATTGTTAATTTTATATATTTTTGTTCAATGTATTAAAATTAATAAAAACAAAATTTATTGATAAATATAATAAATAATATTTGATTTGATATATTTTTTGTTGAATATATTAAAATTAATACAAACAAAATTTATTGATAAATTTAATAAAAATATATTTTTATTTAAATGTTATATATTTTTTGTTTAATGTGTTAAAATTAATAAAAACAAAATTTATTGATAAATTTAATAAAAATATATTTTTATTTAAATGTTATATATTTTTTGTTTAATGTGTTAAAATTAATAAGAACAAAATTTATTGATAAATATAATAAAAATGATTTGGACAAAATACACTTAGATATAAATATGAATTAGAATATTATTATATTTGAACTATTGTATGGTGTTTGTGTGTATGTTAATTTATTGAGTGTAACAAATTGATAATAATTATCGTATTAGATGTTTAATAAGCATACTAACGTTTTGTTTTTCTAGAATATTAAAATAATGTTAGACAAAATGATCGAAGAATTCATGATGATTATAACAAATCTCTCATTTTCCTCTTTCTTAAATTACTATACTCCCATATAAATTTGTATACATGCACATATATGTTTGTATTTATTTATGAATACATATGTCTGTGTGTGTGTGTATGTGTGTATAAATAAACGAGTAAAAGAAGAGTAATTAAGATACAGTTTACGCATCATGGTGCGTTCACATTAAACCATGGAAAAAGAAAAACTAATTAACTGAATGAATAATTTGACTTGACAAAGAATAATGGGGTGTTAATTTTTTTTCTTCTTAATGTACATTAAGTACATATTTTTTTATATTAATTTTGTTATATATATATATATACATTTAAAAAAAATATATTTTAATGAAATTAATTGTACAGATCGAATACTTGAATGAAAACGTGGATGAATAAAAAACATTCGATGAGATAAATATTCTTTTTTTTTGTTTCAAGTGGGGAGTGAATACTTTTAGACTTTTAAATAATTGTTTTCTTTTTTTATTATTTTTTATTATTTTCTTTTGTTTTTTTGTTTTATTGAAATAGAATACGCTTTTTCATTTCTTCGTACTCTCTCGTGAAATTGTATTTGATAAAAAAATATCTAATCTGATTCCAATTATATTCATACGTTGAATAATAAATTTGATAATATTTTTTAAATGAAAAAGTATACAAAAAAAAATTAAAAAAAAAAAAAAAGAAATAGAAATATAAAATAATTTTTAAGATAATTTGGTTACACATTAAATGAAGTGTATATCTTTTTATAGAAAAATAACTATAAACACACGCACATATTTATAGATGTATGCATCTTAAAAAAAAAAAAAAAAAAAACATTAAAATTACAAATTAATTAAATTTAAATATTAAATTTTGTTTCAATAAAATTTAAAATAAAAAAAAAAAAATAAAAAAAAATAGCATATAAATATAAAATAATTTTGTTATGTATCAAATGACGTGTATATCTTTTTTTTTTTTTTTATAGAAAAATAAGTATAAACCCATACATACACACACACACATATATATCTATACATATATAATGCATTTAAAAAAAAAAAAATTAAAAGCATGAAAATTAAAAATTAATTAAATTAAAATATTAAATTTTGTTTTAATAAAATAAAATAAAAAAATAAAAAAAAAACAGAAATATAAAATAATTTGTCAAAGAAATTTTGTTGCACATTAAATGAGGTATATATCTTTTTCAAGAAAAATAAATATAAACGCACACATACCACACACATACTTACATATATATATTTATATATGTATGTATCTATGCATCTATTTACGTTATATGAGAATAGTAAGATTGGTGCGCTAATTAAACGAACAATTATGAGACTGTAATTAAAGCGTCAAGCATTGCTGCATTTCATTCTATTCTTGCATATGAAGCTTTGCACACTCACACGTGCATCCACCCGTGTCAAATAAACATTCGACGAGATTTATCTTCATTTCGAGAATTTTTTCTTCTCTTCAAATCGTTCATTCATTCTTAAGATTTTTATTTAAACGTTGTTTCATTCAATTGAAATGTTATTACATATTAAACATTTATTAACTTTTTTTTTCTATAACACATTTTATCTCTTTTTTTTTTTTTAAGTGTCAGATTTTTTTTCTTCCTGTCTCTAATTCTATTTCTAATTTTATTTTTTTTTTCTACTTCTTTTTCTTCTTCTACTTCTTCTACTTCTTTTTTTATTTTTTTTTATTTTTTACAAAAGTGAATCTCGACCCAATTGCATTCTATTCTAAATTATAAAAATGAGTTCTTATTTTTTTTCTTTTTTTTTTTATATGCATTTATTACTCGAGTCAGTTAAGAAGTTTAGTGTCACGTCAGTCATAAGTGACTGACACTAAACTTCACATTCAGGCCGTGTCAAGCACAGGTGCTTGACGCTCAGCTTTTCGTTTTACCGAAGATTTTGCAGAAGGCCTGACGAAGATTTTTCTGTAAGAATTCGTGTGGCGTTCAAAGTGTTAATGTTTAATATCAAACTAGGGGTGCCTCACCACTCGTTGCTGTGGCTCACAATCAGTCCGATACACTCGTTTTTAAGTCAACGAATTACCTTATACCGCCATCTGTTAGAATCTTATCGAACTAACAGAGATAATCATGACTCTTAGTTAATAAACAAATAATTCGATTATAAATTGAGATATAAACTATCTTATCTTTCAAGTTGGATGAAACTGCACACGGTGTGGAAAATTTTATTAAGATCAGTTCAGTAGTTTAGTAGTCCATTGCGGACAAACAACGTGACACGTAATTTATATATATTAAGAAGAAGAAGAAGATAAGAAAATAAATCATAAATTATTTTTATCTTATTTATAACAACATATTTTCTATCGAAAAAGTTATTCTAACATAAATAACATTAATATGTATGTGTGTATGTGTGTGTATTTGTTTTAGGTATGATGTCAATCAAAATGCATTTTAGTATGTATTTGTGTATGACACCAATGAAAATGCATATTAATGCATCCATCAATTTATTCTGATTTTATTTTCGCAATTTTTATGACAAATTATTTAAGTAAAAAAATAAAAAATATTACTTATGTTAGTAGTTGTAGATAAAAACAATTTCTATTCACATTCCTGTTTAAACGATCGATCGGTAATGGTTTTATATTATTTATAATTCATCCGTATATCGATCAAATTGCAAGGGCAAACAATAATTCGATCATAATCTCTCTCTAACCATTTTTCTATTATCTGCAAAATATCTACGATAGATAAAATACAAATATAATAAAATGCATATAAATGCATGCATGCATGCATAGATGGATGGAATTTCAACGCATTTTTTGTATTCATTCTCAATTTACTTATTTTTTTTTTTTTATACGATTAAAATATTAACACTATGACGTCTGGTGGCTCCACGTTGGTGCCATTCGAAAACTTTTGTGTAAGTGCCGGTGGCTTCACGTTGGTTCCATTCAGAAATTACCGCACAAGCACAATATATATATATATATATATCATCTCATATGAGTTGAAGAATGAGATATAAACAATTACGATCAATTAAAAATAAAACGATTTATTTGAAGTGTTTCAAACAGTCCTATCGAAAGGAAACAATTAATTGTGGATTTGCATTTCGATGACCAATCCATTGGATTGAATGAGGGAAGATTAAAATGAATGAATGAATGAATGAATGAATGTTGGTGGTGGTCATATGGAAATAGTATGACTGATCCCAATCATCGTTTCAAAACGATTCATAATAATTATCCTACTTGTTATAACGATTATTATGATATTACTTATTAAAGAGGCTTAGAAGAGAAAATCTGATTGAAAATATCGAACGATAAAAGTGAATTTATTTGGATAACGAATTCATATCACCTTTTTTATTTTGTTTTAATATTTTTATTTAACCAGTTTAAAACTGCTCTGACGTCCTTGTTTGTGTCAGTAGAATCGAGTCATAACGTGTATACTCGTCAATCATAGAATAAGTTGCGCGCTGCTTAAGATATTGGATCCAAAGTGATGAGTTTATTTTATCAAATTGACAATTTTATTACTAATATTTATATATTTGATTGCCATAAACATGTATTACATACATATTACACTAAAAAACACAATAAAAATTAAATATTATACGTATAATATTTACGCCTGACGTCGGCGTCACGCATTACTCCCATGACTGACCCCATACTTGAAGGAACCCTACAATAAATCAACTTTCTGACTTGTAACTTTTCCCCTTTTAGGCTAACATCTAAAAAAAAAAAACGTTATCATCGTACATAAATAAATTCGTTATGCGATCTGATAAGTATCAGTCCAGCCAGTGCCTACGAAGACTCGCATGAGTTCGTCTCAAATTATTTATACTTTTTATTTGATTATTTTATTCCTAAATGGCCTCAAAATATTCTAAATATCTTCAAATTTGAGAATATGCTTTTGTTTTTTCTAAAAAAAAAAAATTACGATTTAAATAGCCAATGGTCATTAGTTTATACGCATGACGAGTATACTCGTCGATAGACAAATTGTACCACTTTTTCATGACGAGTAGTATACACGTCAATAGACAAAATCGTTCCACTTTTTTTTTTTATTACGAGTATACTTGCCAATACACAAAATCGTGTCATTTTTCCCATGACGAGTATACTCGTCAATCACAGTTAACTGATTAAATATCACGTCTATTTTTTTTTTTTTTTATTTATAGTAATATGTTTGTTATTTGATTTTAAATATCAAATATATATTATAAGTTCTTATGTATAAATTAATTATTATATTATATTATACTATATATACTTGTATCGAATATATTAAAAAAAATAATAATAATTTGGATGTATAAGAAAATGTATAGAAAAATTCTTGTTTTTGATAATATTATATATTATATTATTGTTAAAAATATTTTATATAAACATAAAATGAAATATAAATGAAACAATTTTGGAAATGCATAAGTTCCAATCGTGCTGTTATGCGTGATACGCAAATCGTATGAATGGTAATATGTACCATTGGAGAGATCAGCATTCCAAGGAAGATTACGGGAACTGTTGCAAGCGTAACAGGTAACACAGATGGACATACAATAATAAACAACAAGTTCACGCACGAGTTTCTACGTTTATATGTTGAAATTGAGAGAAACACCTCCTACGCGTAACACGTATCATCGATTCGACGTGTTACCTTTTGTAATTTATCTTTTAAAATAATTCAATCGAAAAAGTAAATTAGGAAAGAGAGAGAGAGAGAGAGAGAGAGATCGTGTTTTATTCAATACAAACAATTCCTATTGTTTATGAGGAATAAACAATTTAAAAAAAAAAAATAGAAAATAAAACATTTTAAAGATACAAGAATTATTTTGTCCTTTTTTTTTTATTTAAAGGTAAATGTAATTGAAAAAATCGTCCAAGAGATTTATATTTAGTATACGTAACGTATTAATTCACGTAACATTGTTCAGCTTGTATCTATTAAAACGTCAGGTATCAAGTCATGGAAGAATACATAGTGATTGTGGGTAAAGGATATTAATCTTTACTTGGCACCACTCCAACACGTTTTCGAATATACGAAGAGAAACAAAGAGAGAAAGAAAGAGAGAGAAAGAGAGAGAGAGAGAGAGAGAGAGAGAGAAAGATAAATTGTAGTTGTAAATAATAGATCGAACGAACGGTTTAACGTTAAACTTATCACGATACTGCTTTCACGAAATCGGACAAATAACCTTGACTTTTGAACAAAAAAATAACAGAGAAATCAAAGTTTTTTTTTTTTTTTTTTTAAATAAATCATAAAGAAAATAATAAAAAATACAAATTATTATATAAAATAATTATTATAGTTATATATGTAAATTATTATAGTTACACACCCTATTGTATATATATGTATATGAACTATCTACATAATTAATTTAAAATTCTATGAGTAATTTATTACACAATTTCATATAAAAATTAATAATACAAATAAAAATAAAATTAATAAAATAAAAATAATTTTATTGCTAATTATATATTATAACATTTAATATATAAAATTTAATTATATATTATATTAATTTTATTTACAATATTTATAGGTAATATAATAAATATATAAAATTATATATTTTATATAATTATATAAAATAAATTTATTTAATTATATTATATTATATTATATATATATATATATATATATATATATATACTTATGTTTTGTTTTTAATTCTTTAAAAGGGAATTTTCGATATCGTGTAAACGTCTCGCGAGGTTAAAATCGGCCTCGTTAAATTTTATTATACCTCAGTGCTTATTGTCTCTCTCTCTCTTTCTCTCTTTCTCTTTCTCTTTCTATCTACCTGAGAGTGGAGGGTGTAGGGTGGTGATTCTATCCCGATGGATTTTACAAGCGTATTTCACCGCATGATTCGTGTGTATAGTAAACGTCGATTTAATTTACTACAACGTTTTCTCGTTAATCGGACAGATATACATATATACATATATATATATCGCACACAAACACTTGGCACAAATTCAAAAGCATCGTCGAATAAGCTTCCTCCAAATATATATATAGTTTATCTACTATTAATGATTGTTATTATCGATAATATGATGTTTATAATTAATACAAACAACTTTACATGATAATTTACAATTTTACCGAAACATAACCTTACAATAAAAAAAAAAATCAACCAACTGAAAATGAAATAAAAAACCAAACGAAACTCAAAATTATGATAATAAATAATTATCGTGTGTTTGTTCAATAATTATAATTAAAAATAAACAAAATATACTGAATTTCAACTCGATTGATTTATATATGATAGTTTGAACGTGTGTATATGTGTGTGTACTTGAACAAACGTAAATGTAATTCCGATACTGATCAATCAGGTTCAATTGAAATAGGTAGGTTCATTTTGTGGCTTGGTGTTAAGTGTTACTGTAAACTATCTCCTATTGCAAATAAGGTTTGAATTCCACTTATGCATGCACTTAACGTGATAACTGAAACACCGAATTTTCGATTCGATGCGATGAAGAACACGTTTTGAGGTTATTGAAACCATTCTTGTTTCTACTTTATTGATATTATTGAAACAATTTGGCAAAATTATATGTATAACATAAGAAGAAATGAATTTCTTGATTTCTGTATAGAAATATTAAACAATTGTTTTATAAATAATGAATAAATGAACAAAATGATATAACTAAGTTCAGCGCCATCTGTTCCGCCATGGATTTCGGTAAGTGTGTGAACTATTTGAACATAACCTAACCTTTATCTATACGATAACGTCATATTTTGGTTCACATGAACTAATTGTATAAAAATTAATTAATAAATGGAAAAAAAATGATTATACTTTTGAAAGCACATATTATTCATTGCAAAATTATAAATAATAATTATTATTAACAATCTTTTGCCATTATTATAAATAATTTGCCAAAATTGAATGTATAACATAAAAAGAAATGAATTTCTTGATTTCTGTATAGAAATATTAAACAATTGTATTATAAATAATAAATAAATGAATAAAAAAGATGCAGGTAAATCCAGCGCCATCTGTTCCGCCATAGATTCGGGTAAATGCGTGAACCATTTGAACCTAACGTAACCTAACGTTTATTTATACCACAAAGCCATATTTGGGTTCACATGGGGCACAGATAGTTGTATAATAAATGATGTAAAATAAAAAATAAAAATATGATTGCAATTATAAGTAATAAATATTATCAATGATTATTACGGGAATATTTAAAAATGTACGTTTAATAATATTTTATGATATATGACGTGGTGTTCTATAAAAAGTATTAGAAGAAAAAGTGGGGTGAAAATGAAGAAAAGAAAAAGTAGAATAGAAAAAGAATAAGAAAGAAAATAATATAGATATAGAGTACGTTTTCAGGTAGAAAAGAAGGAGAAGGAGAATTCAATAATGTTCCTACTGTAAAGGATAGAAAAGGTCAGAGGTTGAAACCAGTTAAGGTTGCATATAGAGAAATATAATGGTGGGGGAATCAGAACGACAGTATGAAACTCACAATGGACTAGTCGACGACTGGATTTATAGAGTAGTTGCTCTGTCAAGGGAAACCCCTCTCATCCCCCATACCTATATATATATATAGACTGTATAGGTGTATAGATATATGCATATGTTAGTTGCATGCAAGAGAATCGATGACACTATGACACAGATCTATGATTTCAAGATATATATCTACTAAACTATTATTTTTACGTGTATGTGTATGTGTGTATGTGTAAAAAAGATTCAATTTTGTTAGTAGGTGTCCTTAAAAATTCATTCATCGTTAAATATGACAAATCAATTTTAATACGTGAAATAAAATCATATTTTATCTATTTATATAAAACTGTAGATTTCATTTGTTCCTAACCTCTAATCTCTAAAAGTATTTAATCAATTGTTTTGAAATTTCTAAACAATGTTGCATTCAAATACAGCTAGGTTTTTATTACATTATTACATTAATTTATTTATAAAATAATTAATTAAATTTCAAAAGAAAAAATAACACGTAAGTATCAGTGCCATCTATTGGCCATAGATTTCGGTAAATGGCGGGAAACATTTGAACATATAACCTAACTTTTATCTATACAACGTCATATTTTGACTGAATGAAAATGAATATGAAAAAATGAAAATGAAACAACAAAAATGATTGTGCTTTTGAAAGTATACATTATCAATTGCAATTATAAATAATTATTATTTAAAAATATGTTTTAATACGATAAATTGTGGACACATAAAATCATACATTATAAATAAATATGTGAATACATATGTATTGGGATCTCTGGCCAGGGCGTGGTGTAGCAATTCGACCTGTCTACTCTAATTTTGAATTTAGCCACCAGATAGCGTATTCAAATGCTAGAGATCCCACGTGGCCTAGCAATTCGACCTATCTACTCTAATTTTGAATTTAGCCACCAGATAGCGTATTCAAGTGCTAGAGATCCCACAAGCCGTAGCAAATTCGACCTATCTACTCTAATTTTGAATTTAACCACCAGATAGCGTATTCAAGTGCTAGAGATCTCACATGGCGTAGCAAATTCGACCTATCTACTCTAATTTTGAATTTTGCCACCAGATAGCGTATTCAAGTGCTAGAGATCCTAATTATGGAGGGTAGAGTAAAGAAAATCATCTCATATGGGAGAAAATTTGAAAAAGTGTCCAGCTGTATGCTATAAATAACAGTTCCAAAACCTTCCAGAATGGCGCTAGTGTAGACAAAGGGTATGGTATGAAGTTTGTCTTTCCTTGTTTATTTCTCAATCCTACTTTAATAATATTTGACGATTCCTTTAAAATTTACCCTGATGCTAATGTGGCGCCACCCTAATTTAATACATTTCGAAGGACACTTTTTAATTTATACAGATGATTTTCCTTACCTCTACCCTCCATAATTCAAATATAAAATATATCTTTGATATTTCATATTTTTCTTAAATATTTTTTCTATTTGTTTAAATTTATTTATTCACCATTTTTTTTTTTTTTGACGAGTATTATTAGTGTACTGAATTAAAAAAGAAGTGAGAAAATGTTTACGTTTAATTTTATTAATTATTTGACATATTTTGTGAATAAAAAATAAATGTATAATTAAATAGAATTTTATAGTAGAAATATTATTTGTAAATTAAATAATGAAAAATGATTGATAAAAGATTATATATCGATGTAATCATCAATGAAGAATCATAGTTAAGAATGAATAGGATGTTGAGAATCGATGGTTGAAAAGGGAGTTCGACGTTTTCTTTGGCAAGTTAGAAACTAATTGAATTGGACGTTGTCCAGGATTATGGTCGAACGTCACGAACGAACGAACAAATGAACGAAGAGAACATTGAACATTGAATAGTAGTATCTTCTAGGATTATCTAACTTAAGATCTATCATGTCAGGGTGTTAGAAAATAAATTTGAAATGTCTTTAAACTCCATAAATAAAAAAAAAAAAAAAACTAAAAAAAATATAAAAATAAAAATAAAGTATAAGAATTAAATTTTATTTATAATCAAAATAAAATATTGAACTAATTTATAAATGATTTTATTAAAATTTATATAAAATAAAAATGAAACTAATTGAAATGGAAATTAAACCTTACTTTCAAACTTTAATCAAAATTAAATAACGTAAATTAAACGAATCAAACAAATTGAAAATAAAAGAATAAAAAAAAAAAAAACATAAAAAAGGATAAAAGTATTTGGACAAATGTTAAAATAAAGATTGGAAATGTTTCCTTATTTGTCTCCATTTTCTAGAAACGAAATGTCGGAATACGATTTCTTCCGTCAAAATGACAATGCCACGATTTCCTGTTAGACTTTGATGGATGTAAAAGCAAAGTAATGCAAGCCAGTCACCCCCCCACCACCACCACTACCACCCATCACCAACCCATGACATGGACTGTTGCTACTTCCTTTTCGTATGATAAGAAAAAGAAGGTACTTTTCAAATGGTTCCACTTTCTTTTAACTAAAAGTTCATCGAACTTTTTTCCACATTTTTATTTCTTTATTTTTATTTTATTTTTATTTTTTTTTTTTTTACCATTCAAAACCATTTTTTCGATCCACTATCCTCCTCCTTTCATTTACCTTCCTTGATTCACTTTTTCACTTGCCGGAAGTTCGATAAAAAAAAAAAAAAGAAATAAAAAAATGAAAAAGAAAGGAAGAAAGAAAGAAAGAACAAAATAATTGGAGAAATAATCCCATGGCTGTAAATTTGAAAATCAAAGAGAGAAATAATAGTCAAGAGTTTTTTAACAAAAAAAAAAAAAAAGGGAATACAAAATAAAAAAGAAAAAAGAGAGAGAAAACAAAAACAAAATGAGGATGATATCGTTTAAATCGAGAACGTCCGTTTTGTAATAGGACGATTAACGAGATGCAAACTGGTCTCGAGAAAAACATCCGTTTATATTTGAATGACGATTAACGTCGTGTTTATTCCATGGAAAATCACTTCCACCTATTCCTCTTCCTCCCTGTATCGTTAATTATCGGGCAAACGTAGGAAAAATTATGTGTAAAGAGATGGTTTGATGGATCAAATCAAAATCAAATAAGAAAGTCAATAAAATTGACGATGCAAATAAAATGAATTTACAAAATTCGATTTCAATTATGTACACGTACAATGTGTAAAAAAAAAAAAGAAAAAAGAAAATAAAAGAAAAAAATTCAATTTAATATTGTACAAAAAAAATTCTATAAATAAATAAATGAATGAGTATATTTTAATTAATGAATATATTAAAATTATTTACAATTTAATATGTAATCGATAAATTTATATAATTAATTGAGAGAGTACAATAAAATAAAATTAAATTAAATTTACAATTGTTATTACATTAAAATTAATATTATATAAAATAGGAATTAATTTATATAATTCTTATAATAATAAATATTATAAAATTAAAATAATATTAAAATAAAAAATATTATATAAAATATAAAATAGGAATTTATTTATAAAATAAACTAAATACAATAAAATAAAATTAAATTAAATTTATCATTAATATTAAATAAAAATTAATATTATATATATATATATATATATATATATATATATATATATATATATATATATATATATATATAAATATGAATTAATTTATATAATTATTTAAATATAATAAAATAAAATAAAAATAAATTTATAATTATTATTACATAAAAATTAATAATAAATAAAATAAGAATTAATTTATATAATTCTTATAATAAAACATATTATAAAATTAAAATAAAATTAAAATAATATTAAAATAAAAAATATTATATAAAATATAAAATACGAATTAATTTATATAATTAATTAAATATACAAAAATATAAAATTAAATTAAATTTATAATTAATATTAAATAAAAATTAATATTATATATATATATGAATAAAGGAAAGGAAGAAGAAGGAGAGGAAGAAGGAAGGAGAGGAAGAAGGAAGGAGAGGAAGAAGGAAGGAGAGGAAGAAGGAAGGAGAGGAAGAAGGAAGGAGAGGAAGAAGGAAGGAGAGGAAGAAGAAGGAAAGGAAGAAGGAAGGAGAGGAAGAAGAAGGAAAGGAAGAAGGAAGGAGAGGAAGAAGGAAGGAAAGGAAGAGGAAGGAGAGGAAGAAGGAAGGAGAGGAGAAGGAAGGAGAGGAAGAAGGAAGGAGAGGAAGAAGGAAGGAGAGGAAGAAGGAAGGAGAGGAAGAAGAAGGAGAGGAAAGAAGAAGGAGAGGAAGAATAGGAAAAATAAAGTAGTATGTAGCAAAGAGGCTATGTTAAAAACCCGCGAGGGTTGACATGGGAATAAAGTGTATATATATATGAATAATAAATTTTTTAAATAAATAAAAAATATTTTTATCATTTGTCTCACAATTTAAATCTTAGGAAAAACGAATATTTCTCTGAACAATTCAAAATAAATTTCAAGTCAAAGTAATACTAGAAGAAGTATTATTTCAATTCGAAAGGTTGCTTTGGGATTGGCAGCTATGTCAAAAGGAAAAATCCTCAAATAGGGTGTATAAGCGTGTATGTGTATTTTTCTTTAGCTGAAACAAAACCCTTATTGTTTCTTTTCGATCATGTTCTCCCTCGCAGGGTAAAAGCTTGGCTTTAAGTTCGGATGACAATGTTATTTCGTCAGGGATTTTTCTTTCGAGTCCCTAGAAAATCTTTGAGAAAATGAAACGATAAATAACTTACATATACAGAAATACAAAAAGAAAAATACAGCCTCGCCACACGTTGCTGTAGCTTACAATCAGTCCGATACACACGTCTCTAAGTCAACGAATTACCTTATACCACCATCTGTTAGAATCTTATCGAACTAACAAAGATAATCATGACTCTTTGTTAATAAACAAATAATATTGCGATTATAAATTGAGATATAAACTATCCTATCTTTCAAGTTGGATGAAATTGCACACAGGGTGCAAAATTTCATTAAAATCAGTTCAGTAGTTTAGGAGTCCATTGCGGACAAACAACGTGACACGTAATTTATATATATTAGGAAAATAAGATATATAGGGGAAAGTTTGCCTAGTGGTGGACACGTAAGATTTTTCGGAAATAAAATAAAAACTATTTCGAAAAATGTAATTTTATTTAATAATTAGTTAAATCAACAAACTATCGAATTACCATAAATTAACAAAAATACAACTTCTGCAATAAACATAATTAAAAATAAGAATTAAACTTTGCTGTAAAAAAATACAATTGTTGGAAGTGGCATCCTAGTACCGGACAGATTTCACTTCGAACAACTAGCACCAGAAATTTTTCAAAAATCCGCCATTGAATATATATATTCAGACACCTGAACATTCAGGAATGTCTACACATGTTTCATGAGTCCACCAATTAACAAATATCATAAAGACTTAAAACACAGAAATTTAGCTGTAACATTGAACCTGAATCTTTAGGTGACACAGTGTTATTCCACCAAAAATCGAAATTGACCTCTTCCGATGTTGCCTTGAGCGTCACTGATAAACTGGGTCTTAAGACCCTCTACCACTACGGCCTCCTGCAACCCTTTCACCTGTTTTTGAATCGTTCACGTTATCATTTTTTGAGATAATATGAGTGTCCGTTGCTAAAAGCTGTCTACATTGTTTGTTTGGAAATGTTTCAATGCATTGAATTAATCTTTTGTATCAATGAATAAAAACAAAAAGGATCACTGTATGAAAGATTAAATTGAAAATATAAAAAAAGAAAAAAACGTTAAAGGTATCGAAACAAAAATCCCTATCAAAAATGTACTCGTAACTTGGTAACTTTTTCTTTTTATTTCAAAAAAAAAAAAAGCGAATACTTTTCCATCGTCATCGAAATAGAAAGAGAGAGAGAGAGAGAGAGAAAAAAAGGGAATAAAAAGGTTCGTTTTAAAACGATTCGAAATTCTACAGGGGGGTCACGAAGTTGCGTAGAGTAATTAAGAAACTAGGTTAATTACTCATCTCGCGAGAAAAAAAAAAGCTTTACGCTAAAATGTGAAATATCACTGACTTAAGTTTCCACCCTTCTTTTACGTTTCTCATCCTCATCCTCCTCATCCTTCTCTCACCCTTGTTTTTCTTCTTTTTTCAAATTTTTCAAGATTCATCTAAAAAGAATCATCTCACTTGTTTTACACTTTCTCCAAAACATTTTTTTCCTTGTTTGTTTGTTTGTTTTTATTAACTCTTTGCACTCGAGGGCTCCGCTACGGGAAACAATAAAATCAAAATAAAAACTGAAATAAATTCCATTTAGTTTACAACAACATATCACAACTATGATTTTTCTTTTAATTACACATATGTGCTTATAATTATGTAAGTGATCTAAATCATAATTAATAAAAAATGAGTTTATCAGTTATTAAGTACTACATTATTATAAACTAAATAAATTCAATGAAATTTTCACGATATTGTTAAAAATAAATCGTTAGATAATGTTTATTATTTCAATATTGTGTAAAATTCATATAATGTTCAAGTATAAATCTTTAAATATCTCGAAACAAGAGACATATGACTTAGATTATTTTCATAATTATGGGCACATATGTCATTTATTTATAATACGTGAATATGATTTTTTTTTTTTTTTATTAAAATTGCTTTGTAAATTGTTGATAATATGTCAAATGAAAAATATAACTTCGAGTGTAAAAACACACGTCCCGGTTTGACAAGTTTCATTTAAAAAATACAAAGGTTCGTCATGAAAATGTTTTCAATATTAAATTAAAGTGTTCGATCTCAAAAGTAATAATTTTGTTTTAATTATTATAATGTTTAGGAATACACACACACACACACAAACACTAACACGTGTATAAGAAAGAGATAGACAAGCTTTTTAAGGGGACACGTCACCTTCGAGTGTAAAAAAAAAGCGGTTTTTTATTGTGAATTTTTTTTTGCAGCCAGTTTTATTTTTATCAATACAAATTTTTGGTATATGTAAGTTATATATCTGAACTATATTCACAATTTTTTGTGTGTAAAAATATTGTAAATTGTGTTGTCTGTGGCCACTTTTCTAAGAGTCCAAAAAAATAAAGGTGATTTTCGGTTGCCCTCACTGGCAAAAATTGGTTTATCATAAACAAAAAAACTGAGTGTTATCCTTTAGTAGAGATGTTGGCGCAGGGAATGAACGAAAGGAAATTGTGATGTTTTAATTTTTCTCAAAATGGTCGACTTATTGCGAAAAAATTGACATTTTTGCAGAAAAATCGTCGAGTTTTTGAAGAGAAAAAAAACCAAAAATTGGCATTTTTTTTCGAAAAATCCTTTCGTTCATTCCTTAGATACGTGTATCTAGTATTACTGTACAAAATTTGGTAAGGATCGGATAAATGGTTTGGACGCAGCAAGGGCAACCGTTTTAAAAACGCGAATAGGAGAAATTAACGTTTCAAGTTTTGGTAATTTACTTGGAGTGCTACGGCGCGCTCCGTTTAAACTACTACAATTTCGTAAATAATGCGCGGATCTTAACCAAAATTTGAAGAAATATTTTTGAAATAATATTCTATCAGAAAATCGAAAGAAAAAAACAAGAAATCGATTTTTTTGTTGACGTGTCCCCTTAACACTTAGCCAACCGAAAGCCCCACAGAGTCGTCTACAATTTCCACCGCGCTCGGAAAAACCAAACTGCGCTTTCCACAGCGCATTTTTCTGAAGTAGGACGCGGACAGACTAAAATTCGCTATTTGAAATCAAAAACGTCCGCAAATTTTTTACGTGTACAATTATATCTTATTACAGTAACAATTTCGTTCAACGATTTCACATATTGCTTATACAAAATTTGAAATTAAAAGTTTATAATAATTATTTTTTTTAATGGTTATATATATTCAAAAAGTATAAATAATAGAGTAAGAAAATGAAGAACAGTAAAGATGACGGATAAATAACGTAACACAAATATGAAACAAAAAAGTAGTAATATATTAGAATATTGTTGAAAATAATTTTATGGCTGGCAAAGAGACACCATCGAAAATCCCGAAAAAAAGAGCCGTAATAATGAGCAATAAATGATTTCAAAAATTAGTGCATTTTATTATATGTTGTACCCTATATAAATAAGAAGCTTTATAGAGAAAGATGCATTCCTCAGATGAAAATGGTAGATCTACACGAGCGGTCGGCTAAATTCATTCATCCTGTTGCTTTATAGTCTACTTTATTTGTTATAAATTTTTTTATTTCATATAAAAATAATAAGGGCTTTATATCATAGAGAAATTGGACAGGTAAAACAAAAATCATTTATATAAAAATAATAAAAGCTGCGTATCGTAGGGAAATTGGACAAGTAAAACAAAAATCATTTATATAAAAATAATAAAAACTTTGTATCAATAGGCTGATACTTTGTATAGGTAAATTGGACAAGTACAAAAAAATCAGAAAATATTTGTTTTGATTCTATTGAATTCATTGATGATTGAGTTTTCTAAAGATGTCCTAATAAAAAGGACGAAACGTTCAAACGTTCAACAGAATTATTTTAAACATTGAAATATGTTCTGATTTTTTTTTTATTTTTACCTGTCCAACTAACTTCCCAATGATACAAAGTTTTTATATAATATTTTATTTTGTCAATGTGAAAAACAATTAATTGATTGATAATAATAATTATAATTATAAATATAAAGTACAATGATAAATTAAATTCAATTGAAATTCAATTCAATTAGTAAAATAAATGAACATGTAAGAACGATGTATGCTAAGTTAATTTGTGTGTGCAGTTAATTTGCGAGTTAATTATCAATATAAACGCATCAAAAGATACATCATAAGAGAGAGAGAGAGAGAGAGAGAGTGTATGAGATAATAAGAGGGAGAGACAGAGAGACAGATAGATGGACAGAAAGACAGACAGACAGACAGACAGACAGACAGGCAGATAGATTTAACACTAGAGCCTTGAAATTTAAGCTCTAATAACATTATCGTTCCAGGACGACAGCTCAAATTCATGGAATGTTCAACATCGTGGGTGGTATCACGAGTTTCACGATCCACGTGGGGTTGGACTTTAAACTACGAAGAGAGAGTAAGAGACTAAGAGAGAGAGAAAGAGAAAGGGGGAGAAATTTTACGAACAAGTTGAATGAATCTTTCTGCTATGAAAATTCTTCCAAGAATTTCATTTCCTATCCATGAATTCATTGCAACATTAGTTTCATTTAATGAAAATATATATATATATATATTTGATTATAATTAATTTACATTAAATATTAATAAATAATATAATATCTACATAATTATATAATATTATTATTTAATATAATATAAACATATATAAAAAATAAATACAAATAAAAATATATACCTAATATAAGTATATATAAAATAAATAAATATAAATAAAAATATATAAACACAGATTATTGTGCATATGTAAATGCAATTATTGCACCCCTTAAAAATATATATATATATTTATGAGCAAAAATAATTGTTGAATTTTGCCTTCTTGTTTTGTTAGTTTGGTGTTACTTCGAAAGAATAAAAAAAAAAAGAAACAAACAAAAAGAATCAAAACAAAAAAATATAACAAACGTTGTAAAAACGTCTGAACAAAAAGTGAAAAAAAAATATAAAAAAAGTAAAAAAAATAAAATGTTTCATTGAAAACGTTTGAACGAAAAATACGGCTTAAACAAAATGTGCATACAACGAGAGAAAAAAATAGAAAAAAAAAAAGAAAGAGAAAGGAAAAAGGAAGAGGGATAAAAATGAAAAAAAAAGGGGAAAATAAATGTAGAATGTGATGCTATTACAAAAAAAAAAAAAAGATAAAACAAAAAAACCAAAAAAAAAAAAAAAACAAAAAGAAAAGAGGGAAGCACTCGAAGTTACTTTTGTACTTGGATATTCATGGAACATTATCGATTTTCCAGACAATGTGGTTCCCAACACGTTGTTGATGTCAAACCCGAAATAAAACCAATGAGATTCTCATAGCAGCCCCTTAAACTCCTATCCCTAAAGGTTACACGAACACACACATATATATATATATAAGTAGTTTTTATGAGAAAAGAATATGATAACATTTTTTTTTGTGGTGTTGATTATATACCTCTCTTTTTTTATATATATAATACATATATAAAATATATATAGAGTGCCCTCGAATTTCGTACATTCTACTTTCACTATTTCTATTTCTATATTCGCTATTTCGCACATTTTTTAACCCGTTTCCATCATAACTAGAGAATTAGTCTTTCTTATTAATTAATTAGTCTCTTATATAAATATATATTTAATGTAATAATATAATATATATATATATATATATATATATATATATATATATATATATATATATATATATATATATTTTAATGTAAGAATGTTAATTGTTCTTCTCAACGATTAATGTATTATTTATTTATTATTTTACATTTATTTCTTTTTTATTACTTTTTATATTAAATATATAAAATATATTATTTTACATTATATTCTATTTTATTTTTAATTTATATAATTATATTTTATCTTAAATGTATATAAAATATATTTTAAATATGTATAATATTTTATGTGTAAATAAATTTTAATGTATAAAATAATTATTTTTTTATTATTTAAATGTATAAATTAAAGTATATTTATATATATATATATATTTTATTATATTGTTTTTTTTATATATAATTGTAGTTTAATATATATATATATTTTTTTATTGAATTTAAAGAAGAAAGTAAAAGAAAGAAATAAATGATTGATAACAATTCATGTTGAATTACGTACGATTGTCTCTCTGTATATGTAGGTATATAAATATAATATTTTAAGTGAAAAAAAATGAAGTTAAAGAAGGTATATATATATTTATATATATCTTCTTTAACTTCTTTATATGTATATATATATATGGGTGTCGTTTTATCGATTGAAACACGTCGTGAGTTCGTTTGCGTGTCCTTATCAATCTTTTATCATAGGAAGAATCGAGAAAAAAAAAGAGAGAGAAGGGCTTATATATGTCCTTCGAAGTTTCAAACAGACTACTACTACTACTACTAATACTATGCGATCATAGAAAATGTTGCTATAATTTATTTGAACGATGTACGATAATATAATACGTAGCAAGAAAATGAATACACTAGTAAAAAAAAAATTGTTTTTTTATTATGTAACAAGAAAAATATTTCACATTATTTTATCGTATTATAAATAATAATAATAAATAATGTTAATAAATAATATTAATATATTTAAATAAGTATCGTTATATTTATTCGTAAATAATTTGAAAATTGGTAATAGTATTTTATATAACAGTAAAAATATTACACATTATTTTATCGTATTATAAATAATATTAATAAATCAATAATTATTGTTATTTTTTATATAATTATTTATTTTATCGTTATATTTATTAATAATAATAAGTAATTAATTAACATTATTTTTAATGGTAAATAATTTGAAAATTGGTAATAGTATTTTATATAACAGTAAAAATATTACACATTATTTTATCGTATTATAAATAATATTAATAAATCAATAATTATTGTTATTTTTTATATAATTATTTATTTTATCGTTATATTTATTAATAATAATAAGTAATTAATTAACATTATTTTTAATGGTAAATAATTTGAAAATTGGTAATAGTATTTTATATAACAGTAAAAATATTACACATTATTTTATCGTATTATAAATAATATTAATAAATCAATAATTATTGTTATTTTTTAATTAATTATTTATTGTATCGTTATTTTTAATCAAAAATAATTTTTTTCACAATAAAAAGAATTTTTCTCTAGAATTTTATTCAAACATAGAAATATATATATATACATATATATTTGTTTGTTTGTTTTTTTATATAAATGAATATAATTTGCAAATGATATAGAAAAAAAAAAGAAGAAAGCAAGAAGATTGAAAATACACCTGTAGAATAAATATCGTTGAATCAATAAAAATCGTTTCACTGGAGTATCACGAGAATCTTCTTTTTCTTCTATTTTTTTCTTCTTTTTTTCTATATTATATAAATGCATTTATAGAATATAAAATTTCATGTTTGAGTAATACATAGAAGGTAGTACTGTCTGTATCAACGATAATGCAAAAGTTACGTTCGACTACGACATAGTAGTTGTAGTAGTAGTAGTAGTAGTAGTAGTCGTTTCAATGTAATAAAATTTCTATCTCTTTCAGTAAATCAAGTTCACGAGATAGATTCATGAGATCGTACGTAAGTACTAAACCTAACACGTACACCCTTCTATATATATATATATATATATATATATATATATATATGTTACGTGCACGTATAAAATAAATGCGTTAATAAATAGATGCATTCAAGGATACATCCAATTTATTTATTTCAATATTTAAATTTATATTTATTAATTTATATATTTTGTTACTTAAATTTATATATATATATTTAAATTTACATATATTTAAAAAAGTATCTTGTTTCTTCTATCATTCAGGATTATAACAAACTTTTTATTTAATTTAACAACATCGATTCGAAAAATTTGTGAAAAAATATTTTTGTATTTTATTTTTTTATTCGTTTGTATTTTTCTATTTTTCTATTTTTTTATTTGTTTGTTTCTTAGAGATTTATGAGTTGTACATAAATACTAAACCCAACACGTATACCTTTCTTTATATATATATATATATATATATGTTACGTGCACGTATAAAATAAATACATTAATAAATAGATTTGCATTTG
Organism: Polistes dominula; assembly: GCF_049000335.1. Classification (NCBI taxonomy): domain Eukaryota; kingdom Metazoa; phylum Arthropoda; class Insecta; order Hymenoptera; family Vespidae; genus Polistes; species Polistes dominula. Next base: position 2,284,116 of record NW_028301058.1, on the reverse strand, counting down.
AGAATACATGCAGTTTATATATTTTGTTATTTAATTTTATATATTTTGTTATTTAAATTTATATATATATATATATATATATATATATATATATATATATATTGTAGAAAAGTGGAGCGGCCCGGATCCGGTCGAAGGAAGGAGTAAAAGGGTGCCTGTGACCTCGGCCGATAACGTAGAAACCTGGAATTACTTTCTACTATATATATTAAACTATTACTCTCTCTCTCTCTCTCTCTTTTTCTCTTTAACACACACACATACACACATACCACAGGCAGATATATATATATATATATGAGAACTTTGTGCGTCGAGTTTAACACGTTGCATTTAAAGGAAAATTTATTCGGGTATAAAATTTAACCCTTTATAACCCAATTTTTCTTTCTCTTTTTTCCTTTTTTTCTATTTTTTTTTTTTTTTTTTTTAATTTTTTTTTGTTAAAGTTCACGATGAAAATCAAACGTTTCGTAGTAATGTTACTTTTTTTTTCTTCTTTTTATATTTTGATTAAAATTTACGATAATAATCAAACATTTTGTTTAAGCGTATTAATTGTTCTTTTTTTTTTGTAATGCAATGTTATTTTTCTTTTTTTTTTTTTAAATGTAAAACCACAACGTCATTATTAATAAATTATTTGAAAGAATATTTCGAAACTTTTCCTATCATCAGATAAATAAATATTTAATAAATAATGTACAAATTAATTGTTTATAAAAAATTAGTTAATTTACTTAGTTATTTAAGTTACTTAATTAATTTTCTATTAATTAAACAACAATTTCACAACATTTTATATCAAATTGATCGATGTACAAATATTTTTTAAACTCACTGTAAATTAGAATCCTCGTATGAATAATTTGTTTCAAATTGATCAATGTACAAATAATTTTTACACCCACTGTATATTTAAATACTGTATGAACATTTTGTTTTAAATTAATTGGTGTACGAGTACTTTTTACACCCAACTGTATATTCGAATCCTCGTATGAACATTTTGTTTCCAGTTAATTAGTGTATAAATATTTTTTACGCTCACTGTATATTCGAATTCTCGTATGAACATTTTGTTTCAAATTAATTGGTGTACGAGTACTTTTTACACCCAACTGTATATTCGAATTCTCGTATGAATATTTTATATTAAATTGATCAGTGTACGAATACTTTCTACACCTACTGTATATTTGAATACTGTATGAACATTTTGTTTTAAATTGATCCGTGTACAAATACTTTTTACGCCTACTGTATATTTGAATCCTCGTATGAACATTTTGTTTGAAATTGATCGGTGTACGAGTACTTTTTACACCCAACTGTATATTCGAATCCTCGTATGAACATTTTGTTTCAAATTGATCGGTGTACGAGTACTTTTTACACCCAACTGTATATTCGAATCCTCGTATGAACATTTTGTTTCAAATTAATTGGTGTACGAGTACTTTTTACACCCAACTGTATATTCGAATTCTCATATGAACATTTTATATTAAATTGATCGGTGTACGAATACTTTCTACACCTACTGTATATTAGAATCCTCGTATGAACATTTTGTTTTAAATTGATCCGTGTACAAATACTTTTTACACCCAACTGTATATTCGAATTCTCGTATGAATATTTTATATTAAATTGATCAGTGTACGAATACTTTCTACACCTACTGTATATTTGAATACTGTATGAACATTTTGTTTTAAATTGATCCGTGTACAAATACTTTTTACGCCTACTGTATATTTGAATCCTCGTATGAACATTTTGTTTGAAATTGATCGGTGTACGAGTACTTTTTACACCCAACTGTATATTCGAATCCTCGTATGAACATTTTGTTTCAAATTGATCGGTGTACGAGTACTTTTTACACCCAACTGTATATTCGAATCCTCGTATGAACATTTTGTTTCAAATTAATTGGTGTACGAGTACTTTTTACACCCAACTGTATATTCGAATTCTCATATGAACATTTTATATTAAATTGATCGGTGTACGAATACTTTCTACACCTACTGTATATTAGAATCCTCGTATGAACATTTTGTTTTAAATTGATCCGTGTACAAATACTTTTTACACCCAACTGTATATTCGAATCCTCGTATGAACATTTTGTTTCAAATTAATTGGTGTACGAGTACTTTTTCCACCCAACTGTATATTCGAATCCTCGTATGAACATTTTGTTTCCAGTTGATTAGTGTATAAATATTTTTTACGCTCACTGTATATTTGAATACTGTATGAACATTTTGTTTTAAATTGTGTGTGATCGGTGTACGAATACTTTTTACACCCACTGTATATTCGAATACTATGAACAAACCTAATACAATGTTACCAGTTAACAAAAAAATGATAAAACATTTAAAAACCGTACAATTTTTCCCTGTAAAAACACATTGTACATAAAAGTATACAAAATTTATCCTAATACCTTGACGACAATTTAAAACTCGAGAGAATGCTAAAAATGAAGAGAGGAAAGAGAATAAGATGAGACATTTTAAAACTTCATGTTAAAATAATGGAACAATTTTAAAGGCTGTAAAAATAAATCAAAAAGAAAAATGACATAAAATTTTGGGATATGTTAAAACCTGTACGAATATGGTTTAAAAAAACGTGTGACTTTAAAAAAAAAAAAAAAAAAAAAAAGAAGAAGAAAAGTTAGTCGAAATTTTGTGTGTAGAAAGTTTAAATTGTCCAAGATGGTTCTAGGAAGTGTTAAAGTATATAGGTCAGGTTTCTTAAGCCTTTATTTTCTCTTAAAAAAAGTCCTCTTCTTTTCTACTTTATGAACGGTGGAATATATATACCTTTCTTCATGCATCATCAAACGAGTTCTGAGACTTTTACTTCTTCTTCTTCTTCTTCTTCTTCCTTTTCCTTTTTTTAAATTGTATTTTTCATTCATATTCACAAAAGATTCCAATTCAAATCTCAAACAATACTTGGGGTCTTTTCTTTTATTTTTAACTTGGTTAATAATTCGTTTGTAATTCGTTTAATAAAATATTCATACACACTCACATGTATATATTCATGTAATAAAAGGAATTCTATGGTGTGTACGTTTATATATGTGTATATGTAATTAATTAAGAAATTAAGTATGTACTTAAAATGGTTGCTCTGGGTGCCGGGTCATAGTGGCGTTCAGGGCAACGAAAGGGCGCACGAGCTTGCCAGACTTGGAGCTTCACAGCACGATCTGGCAAGCCAATGCCACATCAGCGTGTCAGAGGGGCTCATGCGGTGGAGGTCTAAGAAGTGGACTACGGACCGCTTCAGGAATCTCTGGGTGCAAGGCCCTGGCATGAGGTACACGAAGGCTCTGCTTTCAGGGCCTTCGGAGGAGTTAGGTACTGAGCTGATCAACCTGGACCGAGCCCAATTGAGGCTGGTTGTAGGATTGATCACCGGGCACTGGCACCTTAGAAAGCACCTTACGCGACTGGGCCTTGCACAAGACTCGGTCTGCGGCAGGTGCGGCGAAGGAGAGGATACCCCCCTCCATCTCATAACTCAATGCGTTGTGCTCGCGGACGTCAGAAATGATGTCCTTGGGACCACCGACAACAACTTCGACCTAGTGGGCTCAGGGGCGACCAGACTCCTGCGCTTTGCAAGGGAGTCGGGATTGCCCGCGGGACCGCTATGATCATAGGTTTTTCCCGCAAAAGGCCCGGGTACAATGGTCCAGAGACTGAGCGCCCGGGTAAACAAACCTCAAGGGAAAAAAATTTACTTAAAATGATAGAATAAATAAATTTTTACATAATAGTTGTGAAATGTGTTAATGTGTTTTTTTTTCTTTGAGACGATAAGATTACATTTTCATCACCTACATCATAAAATTCTATACCATTATCGTATGTTATGTTAATCTTTCTTTTTATTTACATGTATGGGATGTTACTTGAGTTAAGAAGAGGATCAAAGAAACTGAGAGTGGAATATGAAAATAAAAATAATGAATAATTTAATCTACAATATTATTTGATGTGCAAATTTTACGTGTAAGAAAAAACATACACGCTGTATCTTTTGCTTTCATGTGTTACATGAAAATTATATAATATAATAAATACGTATAATAATAGTAATAATAATAATATAATATATGTAAAATAAAATCTAAAATATTTGATCAATACAATCACGATTAGTTAATTTTATTTAATTTTGTTTAAAATGTGTAACATCATATTTTAATTATTTCTGTATTATGTGAACTATGAAAACCATCTATGTATTATAATAAAATATTTTCTTACATTTCTTATATTAACCCGTGTTTAATTAAAATTAAATAAAAATTTAAACACTGTAAGAACAGTTGATCAATTATTTTGAGTCACAGTATATAATAATATAATATAATATATATGTATTTAATAATTACGTGTAAATAATATAAGAAATATCAAAACAAAAAAAAAAACAAGAACAGAAATAAAAATTATTTGTAATTTATTTATTTAATTATATTATTATTATTTTAATTTATTTATTTATTAATAATTTAATTAATAAAATTAAATTATATCAGAGATCAAAACATTGATATTTGTATGCAACAAACATTTGCATATGTTTTTATGCAACCACAACACTGTAAGAACATTTGATCAATTGTTTTGAGTCACAGTATATAATAATATAATATAGTATATATTATGTATATAATAATTACATGAACATAATAAAATAAATATTAATTTAAAAAAAAAAAAAAAAAAAATATAAATAAAAATTATTTTTAATTTCTTTATTTAACTATATTATTATTATTATTTTAATTAATTTATTTATTAATAATTTAATTAATAAAATTAAATTATATCATAGATCGAAACATCGATGTTTTGATGCAACCCACGTTTTATCCTTATACATTTATTTATTTAATTTATTCTACCAATGTTATATACACATTTATTTATTTATTTTATTCTATCAATGTAATATATACATTTATTTATTTATTTCATTCTATTATGCTATTTTATCCTATAGCTATACTATCTTATTCCTACTCATGTCAATAACGTCCTTTTATCTCGTCGTGTTATGATACGATGACACGTTGAGTATATAACTGAGATACATCATTGTAGTAGTAGGTAAGTAAGTGTGTAGTAGTAGTGGTGGTAGTGATGGTAGTGGTGATAGTAAAAATAAACACACATCATTATGAGAACGATCTTCCATATACGTATGTTCCTATTTATTTTTTTTTTTTATTTTCATTTGAACGACACCCGTTTTCTTTGGGGAAATCTTTTTTTGACTTTTAAGTGAGTAAGAAAGGAAAAGAAAAAAAAAGAAAAAGAAAAAGAAAGAATGTGTGTGTGTGTTTATATGTTTATAGAAGGAAAAGAAATATTATGTATAAGTCTCATTGGGAATATTATTTAGAATTCAATGAAGATATTAACAATTCATGATCCTATATAAATTTAATGCAAATTGCTTCAGGGAATTAACATATTTATATATATATATATATATATATAAGAAGATATATTAATTACTGAATATTTGCATACACTACGTACATAATTTAAATATACGTACGTGTATGTTTAAATCTTATATAAAAAATATTTCTATCTGTATACCAGAGATTTAAATATATATGCATTTATACATTAAATACAAGTATTGTAATAATAATAAAGAAAATAAAATTAAAAATAAAATAAAACAAATTAAGTTGTTTATTTAATCAACTATAATACACATATACATATATACTGTATATTAAACTGTTACTCCTGTATTATACACGTACATATATTAATACAACTTTAATCGTAATACGTTCAATAAAATATTGTATTAATAATAAATAAAATAAAATAAAATAAAACAAAATAAGTTGTTCATTCAATTGATCAACTATAATACACCTATACATATATCTTAAACTGTTACTCATGTATTATACACATACCTACATTAATACAACTTTACATTTGTACCGTTGAGTCATTAATTAATAACACGGAAATACTAATAGATAAAACGAAAGAACTGTGACTGAAACTAAATGTGGAAAAAACCAAATATACCGTCACCGATAAAATTCAGAATGTGTGTAATACTGAAGCTCTGGTTGTCCAAGATAAAATTTTAAAACAGGTCAGCAACTTTAGGTATTTAGGATCGATCATAAACCAAACAAAATTAAATAAACGAAGAACTTAAGAAAAGAATCAATTTAGCCAATGTCAATAAATTACTCAGGTTGCTGTCTAGGCGCTTCAAAATCAGGATATACAAAACAACTATCCTACCATCCTTACTCAGCTCGTGGTTACTGTCTAGGCTCTTCAAAATCAGGATATACAGGACAATCATCCTACCGGTAGTCCTTTATGGTATGAAAACGTGTTGGCACTTACGTTACGGGCCCAAAAAAAATTGAAACTTTTCTAAAATAAAGTTGTTTCGTAAAATGTTCGGTGCAAAACCGCGATGAGGAAACGAGTGAATGGAGAAAACCCCCATAACGTAAAAGTACACCGACTGTACAACAAAACCGGACATTATTAACGTCGTAAAATCACGCCAATTAAGATGGGCAGGTCACGTGGCGTGCATGGGGGTGTATCGAACGGTGTATAAAATACTGATCGATATACCGAACGAGAAAAGACCACTGGGTAGACCGAGACGTAGATGGGAGGACAATATTGTTTCGGGATCTTAAAGAAAATGGGCTACGACGACCGCGAATGGACGGGGTTAAGCTCAGGGACTGAGAACACTGACGGGATTTGGCATTTGTGGCTAATGAACTTTCGAGTTCCTAATGTCAATTAATAATAATAAAATGTCTCGAAACATGAAGTGAAATATGACTTACAATTAGACCACTTTCATAATTGTGGACAGAAATATCCTCATTTGGTAGAGATAAAAATCACAAACACACTTCAATTGAAGTATATATATATAAATTATGAACACTTGAATCGATCGTTATTATAAACGGGGACTGAGAACACTGACGGGATTTGGTATTTGTGGCTAATGAACTTTCGAGTTCCTAATACCAATTAATAATAATAATAATAATAATAATAAATATTGAATACAAATTTCGTTGAAAATGTCATGTTTTATTTATCGAAATATATCGTAGATATCGTTTATTTCAAATGCAGCTTTCAAATTTGATTAGCAAAAGCTTTTCTCGTAATACTATCATCATCATCATCTTTTTTATACGAGCATGTATATATGTATGTGTGTAGAAAAGTGAGTAATATAATAAATGTTTATGTATGAATAAGTGTGTGGGTGATGTTCATGTGTTACATACTGCATACGTGATCGAATATATCGTAAATATAAGGCGTTCGTTACAAGTGCTACATTCTAAGCTACCTTTATATATTGCATTAGCTTGCAAATGGAGTTGACACTTCCTAGAAAATGAAATTTTGTCTAGTATTGCTTTTAAGTAAAGAAAATCCATTGCACTCAATTGTGTAGCTGTTGATGATGTCACGAAGATACATTTTATTACACAACAAGGTATTATTTTATCATTCTTATTTGAATGTTTTGTAAATATCGTCAATTTTCACCATAAATAATAGAACTGAGAATATATATATAATTGAAATAAATAGTTCAATGTGTTATTTTAAATTGTTAAAGTAAGTGCACAAACATGTGCAAATTAAAATGAAGGTCACAAACGTGACGTAAAAACATGCTCATTTTCATTCCTTTTTTTTTTTTTTTCATTGAATTAACTCGGTTGCAATGGGAAGAAGGTGGGGATGGAGAGGGGAGGGGGATTCATGGATATACCAATGAATGAATTCGTGGTAATCGAATTGATCCAAATTGATCGAATGGATCGATAAATCGATTGATTATCGAACAATTGATTGGGACTTTTCATACTTTGGTCATCGTAAGCTCGTAACTCGTCACAATTCTTTACGTTTATCATTCGTACGTAAAGATAACAACAACAAAAAAGAGAAGTGGGGGAGGCAAATGTATAAAAAGAGTGTGTGTGTGTGTGTGTGTGTGTGTGGAGAGAGAGAGAGAGAGAGAGAGAGAGAGAGAGAGAGAGTGCGAGAGAATGAGAGAGACGTATGTACTTACAATAAACGACACATGCGCGTAAACGGTGATTCATTGCGCAATATGTCGTGTTACATAATAAAACCAGGTGTTTGCGCGCGTGCTCGTACACTTCCTGACCCATATTTTTCCACTATATGAATTTTTGTCTCGAATAATAAAAAAAAAAAAAAAAGAGAAGGAAAGGAAAAAAATAAAAAGAACCCAAAGAGAAACAGAAGAAGGAAAAGAAGAAGAAAAAACAGAAATTGTGTATTTAATTTAATATTAGAAAAAAAAACCAGGAATTTTGTATTTAATTTAATATTAGAAAAAAAAACAGAAATTTTGTATTTAACTTAATATTAGAAAAAAAGAAAAACAGAAAAATTTTGTATTTAATTCAATATTAGAAAAAGAAAAACAGAAAAATTTTGTATTTAATTTAATATTAGAAAAAAAACAGGAATTTTGTATTTAATTTAATATTAGAAAAAAAAACCAGAAATTTTGTATTTAAATTAATATTAGAAAAAACAAACACAGAAATTTCGTATTTAATTTAATATTTAAAAAAAAAATGTTTTATATTTAATTTAATATAAAAAAAAATTCTGTATTTAATTTAATATGAAAAAAAAAAATAATTTTATATTTAATTTAACATTTAAAAAAAAAAAGTAATAAAAAGAGGAACAGGAGAAAAAGGAAAAAAAAGAATTTTGTATTTAATTTAACATTAAAAAAAAAAAAAAAAAGAAATCAGATTCAAGTGTCCAATGCATTTAAAATGCATACAGAGAGTATCGTACTGTGATAAAATGTTGATATGCATGTTCCATGTGAGTTTCTATCCATGTGTAATGCACCACACGTGCACATGCATTATTTGATAAAGCGAAAAAAAGAAGAAAAAGGAAAAAGAAAAAAAAGAATTAGATTTAATATTAAAAAAGAGAAAGAATCATTCAAGTGTCCGATGCATTTAAAAATGCGTACAAAGTGTAACCTACTGTAATCTATGTTAATATGCAATGTTTGTATGCGAGTATATATGTGTGTATGTGTAATGCACCACACGTGTAACGTACATTTGATGGAAAGAAGAAGAAGAAAAAAAAAGTATTTGCAGTTGGTAAATTGTACTCTCAGAGGCTTTTTTATTTTCGTTTTTTTTTTAGAAACATTTTGTGCATACGCTTTTAATGCCCTTTTGAAAATTGTTTCTTTTTTTTTTTTTTTACTTTTTCTTTTTTTTTTTTTTTAATGCAACGTATGCTCTCATTTGTTCCAGATTTCGTTTCGTTTGACAATTCGAATTATTCTTATTTCTTTTTTTATTTTAACATATTATAGTTTTAACATATTATAAATAAATCTCTGGAAAATGAAATAATTATGTTGTTAAATAAAAAATACAATTTTTATAATATTTATTATCGTACACTAAAATAAATAATAAAAATAAAAATAAAAATAAAAATAAAAATGATATTAATTATTTTCATAAGGAAAATATTTTTTATCAAAATACTCTTATTAGGATAATTTTTTTTTTTTTGAAACATATTATAGTTAAGATAAATCTCTGCAAAATGACATAATTGAATTGTTAACTAAAAAAATACAATTTTTATAATATTCATTCTCATAATAAAATAAAAAATAAAAATGAAAATACGGGTCGACGCACCCCATGTATCCCGAAAGGGAATCATTATTTTAAATAAATAAATAAAATAAATAAAAATGAAAATGATATTAATTATTTTCATAAGGAAAATATTTTTTATCAAAATACTCTTATTAGGATAAATTTTTTTTTGAACACATTATAGTTAAGATAAATCTCTGTAAAATGAGATAATTGAACTGTTAACAAAAAAAATACAATTTTTATAATATTTATTGTCGTACTAAAATAAAAAATAAAAATAAAAATAAAAATGATACGAATTATTTTTATAAAGAAAATATTTTTTATCAAAATACTCTTATTAGGATAAGTTTTTTTTTTGAAACATATTATAGATAAGATAAATCTCTGTAAAATGAGATAGTTGAATTGTTAACCAAAAAAAAAAAAAAATACAATTTCTATAATATTCATTGTAGTATTAAAATAAAAATGCTATGAATTATTATAATAATAAAAACATTTTCTATCAAAATACTTATTTTGATAAATACCGTATAATTATTACAAAAAAAAATTCATTAAAACCTAGTTTATATAATTAATTAAGATGTAATAAGATAAATTAACTCAATTAGAATTCAATGAGAGAGGATATAAAAAAAGAAATGAAAAAAAAAAATAATAAGAAAATACCGTTAGGGAAACAAAACAACAACCATAAATATGGTTCTTCTCTTATCTTGAGAAAAAAAAAAAAAAAAAGAAAAGAAAGAAAGAAAAATAATAATCTTATTATTTTTATTCATATAAATGGTACGTTTCCGTATATCATACGAATGGTAATATTATGTATATTGAAAATTATCGTGTGCGTATTAGAGAAGAAAAAGAAATGAATAAAAAAGGAAAGAAAATAATAAAAAAAGAAAAAAGAAAAAAAGAAAAAAGAATAAAATGATAACAAGTAACGTAGTAGACGGGAACGTTAAGAAGAAACCGGAGCGAGACGAGAAAGAAAACGTAATTGCTTAGTAATTACTATACCATCCTATAGCTTATTATCTCTCTTCTAAAAATCACTTCGACGTTGAAATTATTTAACCACAAATGGTGTTTATAACCTAACACTTTAAAAAAAGTGTTTTTCTTTTATGAAGTATCTTATCTTAAATGTATTGAAATAATTTTTACACCGTGTATTATAATAATATCATTTATTCGTATTATTAATTAACGATTATGAAGAGTTCAATTTAATTGTGTAAAATTTGAAAATCATTTTGACGTTGAAATTATTTAACCACAAATGGCGCTTATAATCCAACACTTTAAAAAAAGTGTTTTTCTTTTATGAAGTATCTTATCTCAAATGTATCGAAATAATTCTTACACCGTGTATTATAATAATATTATTTGTTCGTATTATTAATTAACGTTTATGAAAAGTGCAGTTTAATTGTGTAAATTCTAAAAATCACTAACAGGTTGAAATTATTTAACCACAAATGGCGTTTATAACCTAACACTTTGAAAAGTGTTTTTCTTTTATTAACTAGCTCATCTCAAATGTATCAAAATAATTCTTACACTGTATATTATAATAATATTATTTATTCGTATTATTTTGTGAAACCTGCGTTTAATTGTGTAAAATCTCAAAATAACTTCGATGTTGAAATTATTTAATCATAAATGGCGTCTATAACCTAACACTTTAAAAAAAGTGTTTTTCTTTTATGAAGTATCTTATCTCAAATGTATCGAAATAATTCTTACACCGTGTATTATAATAATATTATTTGTTCGTATTATTAATTAACGTTTATGAAAAATGCAGTTTAATTGTGTAAATTCTAAAAATCACTAACAGGTTGAAATTATTTAACCACAAATGGCGCTTATAAGCTAACACTTTGAAAAGTGTTTTTCTTTTATTAACTAGCTCATCTCAAATGTATCAAAATAATTCTTACACTGTATATTATAATAATATTATTTATTCGTATTATTTTGTAAAACCTGCGTTTAATTGTGTAAAATCTCAAAATAACTTCGATGTTGAAATTATTTAACCACAAATGGCGTTTATAACCTAACACTTTGAAAAGTGTTTTTCTTTTATTAACTAGCTCATCTCAAATGTATCAAAATAATTCTTACACTGTATATTATAATAATATTATTTATTCGTATTATTTTGTGAAACCTGCGTTTAATTGTGTAAAATCTCAAAATAACTTCGATGTTGAAATTATTTAACCACAAATGGCGTCTATAACCTAACACTTTGAAAAAAGTGTTTTTCTTTTATTAACTAGCTCATCTTAAATGTATCAAAATAATTCTTATACCGTGTATATAATAATATTATTTATTTGTATTATTAATTTGTGAAACGTGTGTTTTAATTGTATAAAATCTAAATATCACACTTCGACGTTGAAATTAATTAACGTTTAACGTTAACTACAAATGGCGCTAATAACTAACACTTTTTAAAGTGTTTTTCCTTTATTAACTATCGCATCTCAAATGTACCGAAATAATTCTTACACCTTATATTATCATAATATTATTTATTTGTATTAATATTTAACGTTTGTGAATAGTGAGTTTAAATTGTGTAAAATTAATCGAAAAAATGCATCGAAATAATTTGTAGACATTGTGTGTTTGTGTGTGTGTGTGTGCAATATATTATTATTATCAATTTTAAAATTAATTTTCTTGTTATTTTTTTTTTTTTATTTGACAATATTCTAAATTATAAATAAAATATCTAATTCAATCAATAATTACTGAATTTTGCATAATAATTTTTTTCATAATGAATTTTCTTGTTATTCATTTTTTTCTTTTTAATTGACAATTTTAAATTATAACTGAAATATCAAATTGCAATAATAATCATTAATTACCGAATATTGCATATTAATTATATTTATAATAAATTTCCTTCTATTTTGTGCTTTTTTTCTTTCTTTTTTAATTAACAATTTTCAATTATAAATGAAATATCAAATTCCAATAATTGTCATCACTTTTTTTTCATTACCTTTTTATTTAAAAAAGATCGTCAAAGAATGAAAAGTACAAGGTAAAAGAGAAACAACAACAACAACAACAAAAATAGAAGAAGAAAAAGAATCGAAAGGAGGTTGAGGGGTTCTGCATTTGCCGGGTGGAGGAGAAAGGGGAATGAAGAGGTGGTAAAAAAAGGAGGTTCAAAGGACGATAAGAAAACCTTTGTGGACGCGACCAACGAAATTGAGAATTCCTTAAGGATAAAGAGGGGAAACTTGGATAAAGGTTTGAAAGTACGAAATAAAGAAAGAAAGAAAGAAAGTAAGAAAGAAACTGGAAGGGCAAGTGGGAAGAAAGGAGAGGTGAAGGGGGGTGGTAGATTGGTTGATTATAAGGGGATGAATGCAAGCGAAACGTTTCATTTTTAAATTACTATCACCTCGAGAATAAATTCAAGTTAGAGAATTAACGTAATTTCAAATATATAAATAAAGATATATATATATATATATATATATATATATATATAAAATAAAAAAATTTTTTAAATAAATAATAAAAAAATATATATTACATATACATATATATCATATATATTTTTTTGTTTTGTTTTAGAGATACGTGATCACCTGTAATGTGTTTTCTATATTAAGCTTAAAACTTTTCAAACCTTGTATATATGCACCATACATACATTCAACTATAATCAATTAAATAAATAATAAATTTGTCTAATGAACAAATAAATGAATAAATAACATACGAATAATAATAATTATTATTATTATATTATAAAATGAATTCCATTATCAAACGTAATATCGGATAGTCCTCGTGTTCTCTCATATTTGTGTTAAATTGCATGAGCTTCCTTGTTTCGATTGCAAAGAGCAGAGCACAACGATAATGAATACGATAATTGAGCTATTTAAATAAGCCATTGATGGAGAGAGACTACTACTACTAATACTACTCGTGTGATTTGGAGATGTCATACGATATGAGAACACTATCGATCGATCAATTGATCGATCGATCATTCCATTTCAATTCCAATTCAAAAGCCTCTAATTATATGCACTCCTTATTTTTCTTTTTCTGACTCTTTCGTATTTTATTTCCATTGACATGAGTAATATGAATATAATGATGAATGAAAAAAAAAAAATAATAATAATAATAATATAATCCGAGTATCTAAATTCATAAACATCGATCATTTTTATCCCTTTTTTTATTATTATTATTATTATTATTATTATTATTATTATTATTATTAATATTATGAATTGTATTACGAAACGAAGAATAAGAAAAATAAAAAATCTAAAAGAACCATAAAATATATCAAAGATTTTTTTTTAATTAGTAAGAATATAATAACAGTAATTATAGTAATTATGTAAATATAATGTAATGTGTCTAGATGTGTGTGAGTATATAATTTAATTAAATAATATAATAAATGTATACATATATACACACGTGTCTAAGTATATGGGTGTGTGTATTTTGTGTATTTAGTGCGAATGAGTGTAGAAAAAAAAAACACCATAAAATATATGAAAGATTTTTTTAAATAATGTAAAATGTATAAAATAATGTGTCTAAATGTGTAAGCATGTAATTTAATTAAGTCATATTAAATAAATGTATACACACACACGTGTGAAAGTGTGGGTGTGTGTATAGATTTAAGTCAACGAATTACTTTATACCGCCATCTGTTAGAATCTTATCGAACTAACAGAGATAATCATGACTCTTTGTTAATAAACAAATAATTCGATTATAAATTGAGATATAAATTATTCTATCTTTCAAGTTGAATGAAACTGCACACAGTGTACAAAATTATATTCAAATAGGTTCAGTAGTTTAGGAGTCCATTGCGGACAAACAACGTGACACGTAATTTATATACATTAAAGAAGAAGCAGATAATGTGTCTAAATGTGTAAACATGTAATTTAATTAAATCATATAAAATAAATGTATACACACATGTGTGTAAGTGTGTGTATCCCTATGTAAATGAATGTAGAAGAAAAAAGACAAAAAATATTGAAGATTTTTTTAAATTATGCAAAATGTATGAAATAATGTGTCTAAATGTGTGAGCATGTAATTTAATAAAATCATCAAATGTAATTCATATGTGTGTGTCTGTGCAAATGAGTGTGAAAAAAAAACAACATCAAATATATCAAAGATTTTTTTTAAATTATGTAATATGTATAAAATAATGTGTCTTGATATGTGAGCATGTAATTTAATTAAATCATATCAAATAAATGTACATACTCACATGTGTAAGTATAGATGTATCCTGTGTGTCTGTGCGAATGAGTGTAGAAAAAAAAAAAAAAAGAAAAAGAAATTAAAAGAACGACTACTTTTAGAATTTTCTTTTTTATTTCCTACCATTTAACATTTTAAAATTGCATCAAGCACTTATGCGGGTTATTAGCGACTAAGGATAATTTGTTGACACGACTTGGGTTTTGTTGAAAATTATAAATGTGTATGGGTATATATATATATATGTATGTGTGTTGTGTTGTGTTGTGTGTATGATATTGTACCTGTATTCACCTACTCGAATTCACGTGGAAGTATCCAGAGCTTTTGTTTCGTCCGCTAATTACACGTACTCTCGAGTCATGCTTACTTATGTACAGTGTACCATCCCCACATTTATACGTATACATGTATATGTATTTGTATGTGTATGTGTATATACGTAGCTATACAGGTAATCAATAAAGTGCATACCATTTAATTTCACACCAGAAAAAAAAACATTTTTTTAAATTCTTTATATTGTAATACTGTATAGGAAGAATGAAATGAGGATTATTATTATATTTAAAAAGGATGTTTATGTTTATTGTAAACTGTATAATAAAAAAAAAAACAAAGAAAATGTTAATTAGGGTAATTATATATATATATATATATATATATATATATATATATATTTGAATTGTTATTTTTTCTCAAAATAGTTTTATATCAGGAATATCTAAATAAATGTCATAGAGTATTTAATAAATAGAACAAACTAAATTTACTGTAAACTGTATAAAAAAAAAATATTAATTAGTGTAATTATATATATTTGAATATTTCTTTTTCAATATAATTTAATATTAGGAATATCTAAATATTTAAATAAATATCACTCATTATTTAACAAATAGAACAAACTAAATTTACTGTAAACTGTATAAAAAAAAATATTAATTAGTGTAATTATATATATTTGAATATTTCTTTTTCAATATAATTTAATATCAGGAATATCTAAATATTTAAATAAATATCACTCATTATTTAACAAATAGAGCAAACTAAAATTACTGTAAACTGTATAAAAAAAAAATTAATTACTGTAATAATATATTTGAATTTTGTTTTAAATAATTTAATATTACAAAAATATCACGAATATCTACTTAAATATTATATATTATTTAACAAACAGATCAAACTAGATTTATTGTAAACTGTATAAACAAAATTAATTACTGTAATAATATTTTTGAATCTTTTTTTTTAAACAAATTAAATATTACAAATATCTAAATAATTAAATAAATATCACAAATTATTTAACAAATAGAACAAACTAAATTTACTGTAAACTGTATAAAAAGAAAATTAATTACTGTAATAATATATTTGAATTTTGTTTTAAATAATTTAATATTACAAATATCTAAATATTTAAATAAATATCACACATTATTTAACAAATAGAACAAACTAAATTTAATGTAAACTGTATAAAAAAGAAAATTAATTACTGTAATAATATATTTGAATTTTGTTTTAAATAATTTAATATTACAAATATCTAAATAATTAAATAAATATCACATATTATTTAACAAATAGAACAAACTAAATTTAATGTAAACTGTATAAAAAAGAAAATTAATTACTGTAATAATATATTTGAATTTTGTTTTAAATAATTTAATATTACAAATATCTAAATATTTAAATAAATATCACACATTATTTAACAAATAGAACAAACTAAATTTACTGTAAACTGTATAAAAAAAAAAATAAATTAATTACTGTAATAATATATTTGAATTATTTTTTTTTTTTTCAAAATAATTTAATATCACATATTATTTGACAAATATAACAAACTAAACATTTATACCAAACTGTATAAAAATAAAATGTTAATTAGTATAATAATAATGAATGAATATTGAATATTTATTTTTAAAATAATGTAATATTTTAATAAATACCATACTGTGTATAATATCTAACGAATAGAACAAACTTAAATAAAACTCAAGTAAATTGATAAATGTTGCAATTATCGACACACTATTGGCCCAAATACCTGCATCTATGTTAATGCAATCTAAAGTGCAATTCCACGCGTTGATAATGAATCTATCCTTTATATATGTACCTCATTCCCCCTCCCCATTTATATACATTAGTCTGTATATACTACATACGTCTATACAGGTACATACAAATAAGTAATTGCAAGGGGTTGTGTTAATCGTACAATTCTCAATGGAAAGTGACATTGTAATTGGACCAAATCCTATTTTAAACGTGCACTCGACGAACACGTGTAAATCCCTGCTACAAGCATTTCCTATAATTAATTAGATTTCTTGAAATTGTTGAAAACAAGAAATTCATTTTCTTTTTTTTTTTAACTCTTTCTTCTTTCATTAAAAAAAAAAAGAAAACAAAAAGAAATAAAACAGGAAAAGAAAAAAAGAGAGAAATTCGATTTGATTTATTTTTTTTTTGTTATGGTTGTTTTTATTAACACGTTAAGTATTTATGTATTTATTTTGTTATTAACAAATTATAACACATTAATATTTTTTATAAAAAAATTCAAATTAATTTAAAAAAAAAATCGTTACAATAAAATGTCATTTGTTATACAAAATTATTATGAAAATTATTCACAAAAGAAAATGTTTCGATTATTTGTTTTATGAAAATATTTGAAAAACACGTAAAATTATTATTTTTATGATTTATTATTATTATTATTATCATTGCTTTTACATTTTTATATTTTATAAACTGATTTCTTTATCAAATGAAAGAGTAAATTAACTTCGTAATTACGAAGAAAGGGGGAACGAAATTCGAATTTACGAATTAACCATTTTCATTTTTAATTATTTTAGTTTTTTGATCTACGACAAAAAAAAAGAGACTTAGGAAAAGTATCGTTGTGTTGAGCTTTTTGCAGGTGGAACATGATTAAATTTAAATATTCAACAGGGAGAGAATCGAAACTATAATCTACAGAATACGTGTTTAAGAATGTGTGCATGTGTATATGTGAGTATGTGTTTTTCTCTGGATTGAAGTGTAGTAAGTAAGTACAGTCATAATAAAAACAGTTAAGAGTGTTAGATATAAAATGTTTAAAAAATATATTTAATAAAAAAAAAAAAAATATGAAATAATTCTTAGAATTTATTGAAGCATTTTAAATTATTTCAAAATAAATCAAATAGAATATGGAAAGATAAAGAAAAAAAAATATTTAAAGAAATATTTTATTTTGATCAAAAAATAAGACGAGTTTTAGATAAATAAATTTTATAAGATTAATAAAAATAATATAGGATAGATATAATATTGATTTAAAATAATATAAAATAATATTCATATCATTTCTAAATTAAATAAATTAATATAAATTCTAAATTATATATATATATATATATATACTTTATAAAATTAATAAAAATAATATATAGGATAAATATAAAATAGATATCTAATAATATAAAATAATAGATATAAAATATTAAAAATATTTAATAATAAAAATATAAAATAAATATCCTAAGATTCATTAAAAAATTCTAAATTACTTTTTATAAAATTAATAAAAATAATATATAGGATAAATATAAAATAGATATCTAATAATATAAAATAATAGATATAAAATATTAAAGATATTTAATAATAAAAATATAAAATAAATATCCTAAGATTCATTAAAAAATTCTAAACTACTTTTTATTAAATTAATAAAAATAATATGTAGGATAAATATAAAATAGATATATAATAATATAAAATAATAGATATAAAATATTAAAGATATTTAATAATAAAAATATAAAACAAATATCCTACGATTCATTAAAAAATTCTAAATTACTTTTTATTAAATTAATAAAAAAATAATATAGAATACTTTAGATATATATTACATATATAATAATATTTATATAATTTCTAAATTAAATAAATTAATAAATTTCTAAATTAAATAAATTAATATAAATTTTAAATTATATACTCTTTACAAGATTAATAAAAATAATATAGGATAAATCTAAAATTGATATAAAATAGATATAAAATAATAGAAAATAATAGATATAAAATATTAAAGATTTCTAATAATAAAAAATATAAAATAAATATCCTACACACACACAAAATTCATTAAAAAATTCTAAATTACTTTTAATTAAATTAATAAAAAAATAATATAGAATACTTCAGATATATGTTACTATTATACATATATACATATATACATTACATATATAATAATATTTATAAATTATATTATATTTAATATTATATTATAATAAACTAATGAAATATCGGAACATAAAAAGGAAAAAAAATATTTAAAGAAAATATTTGATAAAAAAATAAAATGAATTGTGTTGTTGTGTCGTCTTCAACCAATCGATTCTTGGATTTATTCCAAATTTATAAAAAAAAAAAAAAAAAAAAAAACACAAATGGGAAATATTGAAGGACGGAAGGAAGGAAGGAAGGAAGGAAGTCAGTTCGACGAACTTGTTCGAGAAGAAACGACACTTCGAAAAAGGTGTTGAACTGTGAGTACTCTTGCATTAACGTGGGTTGAAGAAAAAATAGTCGCTTTCTATCATGCGTAGGTGTATGTAACATCTATGTGTGTATGTATGCGTGTATATGTATAGGAATAAACTTTTGAGCTTATATTTACTCTGAAAAGTTCTGATTTACGAATAAATCGAAATTTACTACTGACAACTATTCTCATATTTATATATATTTTTGTTAATTATTATTATTATTATTATTATTATTATTATTATTTTAATTTTTTGTATTAACTATGAACCCTATTAGTCGCCTTTTACGACAGGCAGGGTATACCTCGGGGTTATTCTATTTCCGACCCCGAACGGAGATTATTATTATTATTATTATTATTTTTATATATATATTTTTATTATTATTATATTAATAAAGAAACAATTTATAAAAATAATTATTCATAATAAAAAAAATATATATATATATATATATATATATATATATATATATATATATTAAAAAATTAAATCACATATTGTTATTATTATTTAATCATAAGTATTAAGTAATGTTGATTTATTTATTCTATGAAATATATATTTGTGTGATATCACACGATCGCATCTTTCATTTCCTTTTCCATTAAAACTTCATCCTTCTATTCCCATTAATTTAGATTATCAAACGTAAGAAAAAATTCATATCGATTTTACGTGATGATTCATATGCGTATAGTCATTACCGTCCTTACTTATTTATAGTACGGTAACGTGTTTAACAATTGATAACAATCGATAAACATCCATACAATTATATTTTCTTTTTTTTTTTTCTATTCCTAATTCTAATGATATTTCAAACGTATAACAAAAATCAATCTAATCTAAATATCTTATCAATCTTTCTTCTTAATATATATAAATTACGTGTCACGTTGTTTGTCCGCAATGGATTCCTAAACTACTGAGCTGATTTTAATAAAATTTTCCACACTGTGTGCAGTTTCATTCAACTTGAAAGATAAAATAGTTTATATCTCAATTTATAATCGAATTATTTGTTTATTAACTAAGAGTCATGATTATCTCTGTTAGTTCGATAAGATTCTAACAGATAGCGGTATAGGATAATTCGTTGACTTAAAAACGTGTGTATCGAATTGATTGTGAGCCACAGCAATCCTAGTGCCTTCTAATTACTCTAATTACTCAGATTATTTTCATTTCGAAATCAGACATTTCATATTTAATGATCTTATAGCTTCTCATCAAACATTTATTGAATTATTATTCATATAACGTTTTCTACTTTTATAAAATAAAAAAAGAAAGAAGAAACGAAAAAGAAAAAAATATAAATCAAATCAGAAACAAAGTAAATCAAATTGATCTTGATATCTAATCTCATTTTTTTTTCTTTTAATCTAATAATAATCTTATTAAAAATATAAACACATAACAAAGAAGTGAGAAGAAAAGGTTAAGAAATCATAAAAGAAAAGTGAAGAAACAGTTAAACGACCTACGTATATTTACTATGCAATATATACACTACTACCGTCCATCAAAAGGTGCTTTTACATGTGTATATATATATATATATATATATATATATACACATACAATATATACATACACATAAATCCTATCGCAACATGGTGAACGCAACTGATTGTGAGTCACCGTTCACGTGGTGGTTACTCATAATCTTCTATACAACTTTTTTGACGAGAAAAATCATGCTTTATGTATATACATACATACAAGATCTTATAAGTATACATATATACACATGTAGATATATATTTACGTCATAAAAAAAAAAAACAGAAAAGAAAATTTATTTTGCTATGTAACGAGTGGGAAACTTGAGAAAATCCACTTAACGATCTCTTCCTTTCTTCCTTGTTGGAAATCGTAAGATTTTTAATAAGCTTCTCTTATATTTATATACACACATTATATGTATATACTTCATACATAACTTGTATTTAAGTATATATAGATACTTGTGTATATTTTTATATAAGAATAAAACACTCATGTATCGAGATACAGTGTGGCTCACAATCAGTCCGATACACACGTCTTTAAGTCAACGAATTACCTTATACCGCCATCTGTTAGAATCTTCTCGAACTAACAGAGATAATCATGACTCTTTGTTAATAAACAAATAATATTGCGATTATAAATTGAGATATAAACTATCCTATCTTTCAAGTTGGATGAAACTGCACACAGTGTGTAAAATTTGATTAAAATCGGTTCAGTAGTTTAGGAATCCATTGTGGACAAACAACGTGACACGTAATTTATATATATATTAAGAAGATGAATTATATTTTCACAAAATATATATTTTAAATTAAATCATAACTAATCATAAGTAGTCCTAATGCAATTCGATGCATACGTGTGTGTACCAGTAATTATGGCAAATAATAAATATTTTGTTTTACATAAATTTATTTTATTATATTTATCTTTAAATTTTAATAATTTTAATATAAAGTAATTTGAGAATGTAAAATAAATTTCATATAACTTATTTGTCTCAATCTTTTTTTATTTTTTTTTTTTTAACATATTAATCCACTGTCATCATAATTATCAACACATATTATACAATATTAACATAAATCCTATATAAATTTATGTAAAAGATGTGTGCTCTCACTCATGCAACATGTGAGACTAAATATGGTGTTGAAGAAGATAGAAAAAAAAAAAAAAAAAGAAAAAAAATTAAGAAATAAGGTACATTGTCTATAGAAACAACGTTTATTGTTTGAAACTGACAATGATGTTAAAACACAACTCTTATTAGTAGTTCCTTTCTTTATTTTTTTTTTTTTTTGTATGTTTGTTCTACATCGATAAAAGAACGACAGGTGATTATGAAATTCATGTGAACTCAGTTAAAAATAAAAATAAAAAAAGATAAGAAATAAAATCTTAGAATTATGAATGGTGGGGGTAAGTCTCGTACAATGTTTCCTCAATGTGACTAATAAAAAAACAACAGATACTAATTTACAGATAATACTGATAACAGATTGATCAGATAATTATTTAATTTTCGATTTAATAGATACATTTTTGATTTTTCTCTTGATCTTTTGATCTTTTTATCTTTTTTTTTTATCGAATGATCAAATATTCAAGAAGACTATAGAAAATCCCAAAGATCTTTTAGAATCGAACCTACTGCTACTACTACTACTACTACTATTATCTGGTTTCTTTTACTTTACTTTGAGATTATTCAAAGGAAATTCGAAAAAAAAAAGATCTTAGGTTAGAAAAGTGGAACAAACGATCGTAAAAGTGAGTTTTACTTTTCCCATGAGAGTTACTTTAGATTAAAGTTCTTTTCTTTCCTTGATCCTTGATCGTTTCAGATTAGTTTACTCAGAAGTGTGTATAATAGACAAAGATAAAGGGCTGATATCTTTCTCTGTGTTTACTTTTTTATTTAGTTGAACGAATTCGAATCAAACCCATCACTATCAATTGTAAATCAAAACATTTCTGATCTATTTCTTTATTTACTTTTGTTTGAATTTTAAATGAATAGAAATTAAATATATATATGTATGGATGTATATGATAAAAGATGTAAATTAATTACAAATTTGTATATAAAAGAAATAAATAATTAAATGGATTGGTTAATAAAATTATTGGTTAATATTTAAATTGGGTAATAAATAAATAATTAAAATTGGAATGGTACAAAATATTATAAAACAAAACTATTTGTATTTTAGAAATACAATTATTTTCTTAGAATATAAATTATATATATATATAATTTATATTCTAAGAAATAAAATTATTTATATCTAAAAAATTAAATTATTAATCTAAAAAATCTACTGGAACTTATATGCTGCATTGCTTTAAATCCAGTAACCATTTTATTTTTTTTCTAAATAAAAATAAATAAAAAATATATACATATATTATAACCGATGCAAATTAATTACAAATTTGTATTTGAAAATTAAAAATTAATTATTATTTAAAAAGAATCTTAGAATGGTACAAAATAATTTAAAAAACAAAAATAAAAATCTTGCAATGGTAAAAAATAATTTAAAAAACAAAAATAAAAATCTTGCAATGGTAAAAAATAATTTAAAAAACAAAAATAAAAATCTTGCAATGGTAAAAAATAATTTAAAAAACAAAAATAAAAATATTTATGGTACAAAATAATTTAAAATACAAAAATAAAAATATTTATGGTACAAGAGAATTTCAAAAACAAAAATAAAAATCTTGCAATGGTACAAAAGAATTTAAAAAACAAAAATAAAAATCTTGCAATGGTACAAAATAATTTAAAAAACAAAAATAAAAATCTTGCAATGGTAAAAAATAATTTAAAAAACAAAAATAAAAATCTTGCAATGGTACAGAATAATTTAAAAAACAAAACTAAAAATCTTACTGTTACAAAATAATTTAAAAAACAAAAATCTTACTATAGTACAAAAGAATTCAAAAACCCAAAAATAAAAATCTTGCAAAGGTACAAAAGAATTTAAAAAAAAAATAAAAATCTTGCAATGGTACAAAATAATTTAAAAAACAAAATTAAAAATATTACTGTCACAAAAAAAAATCAACTCGAACTTATACTTCATTGCCTTAAAATCTAACAACAGTTAGTTACTATTTCTCTCTCTCTCTCTCTCTCTCTTCTACTCCCTCTTTCTTTCTCAATTTCTATTCTCGTATAATAACGAGCTTCGTTTATGTCTTTTAACATCTGGCTAAGGAAATTACCAACGACAATGACTGTCGATGTTAGCACCAGGTTCTTACTAGCGCAATGGCAAATGATTATGATGACAGTAACCCATCCCACTCCCACCCAACCAACGGTAGTAGTAGTAGTAGGTTGTTCCTTACCGAGGTCTTCCTTTCATTTCCTGAAAAGCATCCCCCAGCTTTCCTACGACCTACAGAAGAGAATAAGTAGTCTCAAGGTTTTTACCATGAACGCTCGAAGAAACTTGATTCTGCGCAGTTCGTTATAATCCCAGAAGAATCTACCAACCACCACCGTGTGTTATTTTCATTGCACTTGGAAAAATCTATTTGCTCTTAGAACAAGGTTTTTTTTTTTTTTTTTTTTTTTAGTATTTTTCAGAGAGATAAGAAAAAACTAACTTTTGAGCGAATTAAACGAATGTAAATAAATTTCTATTGTTTTTATATTTTTGTTTTTATTAATCTGTGATAGGTCAGTTACGAAATGATCTCAAATATCATTGGATACGATTTGTGTATTCAACATCAGTGTACGAAGAGTTTGAAAATGATTTTTTACAGTGGGATAAAAAATACGATAAAACTTTTTCCCCAATCCAATATAATAACGTGTCGTATCTAAAAATAGATTTACATGTTACGTATATACACTTATATATTTATACATATATGTAAGCATGTATATAAGTAAATATATATATAGTAGTATGATGTAAAACATTTCTTTCTATTTGATTTTTCCACCCCCGCTATTTCACAAGGAAAATGTGTATAAAGTAATATACAAGAAAACGCAATTTCATGGGAATATCTTTTACCTACCATGAATAAATTAATATTTATACAACAATGTGTTATTTATTTTAATAATATTATATAAAAATAAAAAAATATTGTGCCCTTTAAAACGAAGCTTGTTTGAAGTTTCTACGACTTTTAGTTCCTGAGATATTCGAATGCGAATAAAAAATGTTATTAATTTTAATAATATTAAAAATATCATTTGTTTAATAATAAATTGTTTATTTTAATGTTTTTTAATATAAATAGTAATAATACTATTTTAATTACTGAAAAAAATACGATAAATTAATTCGTATTAAGCTTTTTATAAAAATTGTTTATAACAAATTAATTAATTATTAACAATATACTAAACAATAATGACAATTATAAACATTAAAACGATGTTTGTTTGAAGTTTCTACGACTTTTAGTTCCTGAGATATTTCCATTTGAATGTTAAATATATTTATTAATATTTTTAACTTATTTTGCAATAAACAAATACAAATTGTTTATTATTATTATATTAATTTTAATGTTATTTAATATATTCAATAAAAATTTCAATTTCCAATTCCAATTCCATAAGAATGTGATATAATTCATTTCTAAGAATTTGTTTATAAACATTGTTTATAATTGTTTATAAATAATTGAAAATACGTTTAAAAAATAGAGAAAATTTAGAGCTTTCAAATGATATTTGTTTGAAATTTCTCGGACTTATAGTTTCCGAAATATTCCAATGTTTACTTTGACCTACTAACCTATATAATTTCATTCATTGACCCAGTAACCCATTGACCTACATAAATTCCTAGTATTTACGCATCTTTATTACTACTACTACTACTACTACTACTACTCTAATATTACTATACTATAATGTATTACTATATTATACAAATTATGAATGAACTTTTTTTTAAATGACAATATCTTCCAAACGGAGAATCGTACAGACTTGAAACAACCACCATTTTCAAGCATAATTAATACATAATTTATTTAAATATTTAACACATATTGTTATAACAAATTCGAATTTGTTAATAATTTTTATAAACTTTCAAAATTGATATCCTCCAAACGGAAAATCGTACAGACTTGAAACAACCACCATTTTCAAGCATAATTAATACATAATTTATTTAAATATTTAACAGATATTGTTATAACAAATTCGAATTTGTTAATAATTTTTATAAACTTTCAAAATTGATATCCTCCAAACGGAAAATCGTACAGACTTGAAACAACCACTATTTTCAAGCATAATTAATACATAATTTATTTAAATATTTAACAGATATTGTTATAACAAATTCGAATTTGTTAATAATTTTTATGAACTTTCAAAATTGATATCCTCCAAACGGAAAATCGTACAGACTTGAAACAACCACCATTTTCAAGCATAATTAATACATAATTTATTTAAATATTTAACACATATTTTTATAACAAATTCGAATTTGTTTATAATTTTTCAATCTTTCAAAACTAATATCTCAGGAACGAAAAATCGTACGGACTTGTAATCAACGTTGTTTTCAAACCTAATCAATGCTTTACAGATCAAAGTATTGTTAAAATATTATTATAACAAATTCGAATTTGTTTATAATTTTTAAATCTTTCAAAACTAATATCTCAGGAACGAAAAATCGTACTGACTTGTAATCAACGTTGTTTTCCAACATAATTTATTCTTCACTCGTTTAAAACATTTAAATAATATTGTTATTATAAATTTGATTTGTTATTAATATTTCAATCTTATAAAAATGATATCTTCAGAACGGAAGGTCGTAGAAACTTGAAACCAACACCATTTTCAAGTATAATGAATTTTCTGTTTATTTAAATATTCTAACAATATTCAATATTGTCTAACAATTATTTGTTAGATTGTTGTCAATCTATTGTTGTTAGTCATTAGTTGTTGACAATATTGTTATAACGATATCGAATATTAATAATTATTTAAATAATACTCAATTTATTTTTCATATATAGCTCTCAATTTATTTTATATATATATATATTTTTATTATATATAAAAAAAATGTG
This sequence comes from Polistes dominula, assembly GCF_049000335.1. Taxonomy (NCBI): domain Eukaryota; kingdom Metazoa; phylum Arthropoda; class Insecta; order Hymenoptera; family Vespidae; genus Polistes; species Polistes dominula. The sequence goes on along the minus strand of NW_028301058.1, from coordinate 2,256,843 downwards.
TATCTGCAGATAGGTGTATAGAAAAAAATTTTAATCGTATGAAATTATTCGAATGGTATTTCCAGATGGCAAATTCTAAAACCTTTTTATCAAACAAACGTTCCTGGTATTTTTCAAATAATCAATGAAAAATTCTTGTGATGTCCTTCGTAGACCAATCGAAAAATACTATTCGTTTGATAGAATATACACAATTGAAATATAATATTGAAATAATAAAAAAAACAAATTATTCTAATATTTTATACGATTGATTGGAAACAAAAAAGGACTCGACCTTGTAAAAAAAAAAAGAAAGAAAAAACCACGTAATGATATAAAAGGAAAGACAGTTTGTGACAAATGGCAGTTCGCCAAAGAAGAATGCAAATTAACTCGTTCAACCATACGAACCACCAACCAAGTAGTCATTGAAGTTCAATTAATCAGCACTCGTTAATTTCAATCCTAATGACATTTACTTTCATCGTACAGAACAATAATCACACAAACAAACAATGATCAATGGGACTTTTAAGATAAAATAAGAACGTTAATACGTAAAAAACAATGGATAATACTTCAAATATTCTTTAAAAAAGAAAAAGAAAATAACAACAACTAAATAAACCACTTGTGGATCTCAGACAAGTGTTGGAAAGAATGTAATTTAAAAAATACAAATAAAAATAAATAAAATGAGTAGAAAGAATATTTGCAATTTATAATAAATTGTTAACGATATAGTTCGTACGTTCGTTCGTCGTTCATGTTTCGTCTTATATCGTCGGTAGATTTTAATTTTAAATTACATAAAAGAAAGAATGAGATAAAAAGAAAGGGAGAGAATGAGAGAGAAAGTAGGATAATGAATGGAACGTGGTCAGGGTGGATGGCAAAGCAAAAGCTTAATTAAGAAACTTAATCAAAGGATCCATATTAACCAGAAAATTTTCGAGAATATATCAACCTATGGTAAAAATGATATTAAATAATATAATCCTTAATTAAAGAAAATAACTTTCATACCTTTAATATAATCCAATCATTTATTTATTTATTTATTTTTATTTCATTTAATATACATAATAATTTATTTATTTTTATGTTTATTTTTATTTCATTTAATATAAATAATAATTTATTTATTTGTATTTTTATTTTTATTTCATTTAATATAAACAATTATTTATTTATTATATTAATATCATAATTTATTCATTTTATCCTATTTTTTTTTTTTTTTTTTAAAGTGTAAGCAAAAAATATTAAAGACCAATTTTTTTCATATATTTTATTTTTATATATAAAGTAATTATATATATATATTTCTCTATAACATTATTATGAATCATTTCATATATTTATATGTCAAATAATCAATCAAATATTTTTCTCTATAACATTATTATAAATCATTTCATATTTATGGGGAATATATATATAAATCTCTATTTTTATTAATCGTTACTTTATACAAACCAAAATACGTGTTTTTCATATTTATTCATTTTCACAATTTTAGTAATAATTTGAATGAATCATTTTTATTTATTTTTTTATTTTTTATTTTTTTTTTTATTTTTTGTACAATCGTATGATTTATTCAATCAAATGTAAAAGAGTTTGTCGTTGTCGTTGGCATATTACCATGACAACATCGAAACTATTCCTATGGTTTCACAAGAGGCCGCGTCAGATCGTACTCAATCCAACTGTGATCCATTACAAACGAATGGGATTCGATCTAGGAATACGTCGAAATAAAATCAGGTCATCGTTGCACATTTACCTCACATTAACGCGAATCACACACTTATTCTTCATAATAATAATTATTATTATATAATTTATTATTATGTTCTGTTAAGTATTTTATCACTGTTATCATTCACCGTTTTGTGTCTCTAATTCAAAATGACTATTCTTTGAACATAATCCCGTTCTTCCTTATTTCAAACTGTTTCTCAAGCAAGTCATCATCATTCTCATAATTAAATATATTTATAATAATATGAAGTTATTATATACATTATTATCTCATTCTTAACAATTATCTTTTATCTCATTAGAATGTCATTAACTTATGAACTGCCATAAATTATTTTTTTCTTTCAAAAATATTTATATTTTTTTAAAAAATCTTAAATGGGCATTGTTCCATGGCTGGTTGCACGAAAAAAAAAAACTAATAAGAAACTATTACTTATTTCTTTTATTATTATCCGATACATACGAAATAGCTATTATTATGCCATTTTTCCATAAAGTCCACATAAAACCGATTGGTGTACGTAAAATTCCAAAATCCCCAAATGGGGATCGTGGTAGCTAATGGGTTTAATCACAGTAAATAAAATAGATAATTTCTTTGATCTTTAATTTCTATCAAATGAATGATATTTTTATTTATTTATTTATTTATTTTTAAATATTAAAATGTGTTAGAATAAAATATAGTATGACAATTTTATTATGAAGTTATACAAAACATGTTTGCATTGAAATCGATACAGAAAATGGTCAAGCAATTGGTCAGTAGTTATATATATATATATATACATAGTTAGTTCTAATTTGTTATTTTTTTCTGATTCAATTGAAATCTCAAGCATGAATGAACAAATGAACGAACGAATGAACGAGAAAGTTTGTGTTTTAAGATTGATATCGATTTCCTAAGAATCATCATCATCATAACGATCATCATTCGACCGTGAATATTGGACTTGAAATTTCTGTTAGTATTAAAACGAGTTATAGTATATTCTCACTCGTTAAATTTCACACATTGCAAACACAAAAAGATAGAAAGAGAAAGAGAGAGAGAGAGAAAGAGAGAGAAATGGAAAACGTGTATGTAAGTTAGTGAAGGCGATTAGAACGTTAACCATGTGGAATCGTATTAGTGTGTGTCATCTCTAACGGGGCATACGATTGCAGTAGTAGTTAATTAACATCAACCTAAACGGTTTTTGCTTTAAAGGAAACCTGTAACACGTGTCTGTGGTTCCCTGTTATATTATTCCTCACATAACATATGTACATATATATATATATATATATATATATATATATATATATATATCTTAATATATATAAATTACGTGTCACGTTGTTTGTCCGCAATGGACTCGTAAACTACTGAACCGATTTTAATAAGATTTTGCACACTGTGTGCAGTTTCATCCAACTTAAAAGATAAGATAGTTTATATCTCAATTTATAATCGCAATATTATTTGTTTATTAACAAAGAGTCATGATTATATCTGTTAGTTCGATAAGATTCTAACAGATGGTGGTATAAGGTAATTCACTGACTTAAAGATGTGTGTATCGGACTGATTGTGAGTATATTGTATATATATATATATATATATATATATATATTACAAATATATACTTCAGACTATATACACATATTATATGTATTAAAACTTTTTTGTACATATATATAAAAATAAAAATATATAAATATATAATAAATATATAAAAATATTATTTAAGTATACAGGATGACTTTTGTAACGGGGACGGTTAATAACTTTTTTTTAAGTAACAATAGAGAAAAATAATAATTAAAAAACAATACAACCCAAACATCAAAATACAAGACAACCCCTCATATGTTTTTCAAACCAATTGAATATCCATCCAACCTATCAAAAAATATTTCTACATCCTTTATTTTTTTTTTTTTTTTCTTTAATGTTTTAATGAAAACCAGTGAGTGGTGTTTTAGGAAGGGGTAGGTAAATATGAGTTTCCTTTTCACCAGATGATCGAAAAAGAGAAGAAGGAAGAAGACAGCAACAGCAGGGATTGATAACGAATGGCTCGAGGGTGAAAATACGAATTGAAAAGGATGGGTAGGAGGTTGAATAGGGGGAGGGAACAGGGGTAAAGGGGGACAAGGGGAACAGAAAGAGAAGCAAAAAGAGGAGGGTGGGCAGGTGGAGGAGGGTGTTGGGTTGAGAACGGAGAAGAGGAGGAGAGTGTTGGGTTGAGAACGGAGAAGAGGAGGAGAGTGTTGGGTTAAGAACGGGGAGGAGGGAGAGGGTGTTGGGTTGAGAACGGGAAGGAGGAGGAGAGTGTTGGGTTGAGAACGGGAAGGAGGAGGAGAGTGTTGGGTTGAGAACGGGAAGGAGGAGGAGAGTGTTGGGTTGAGAACGGGGAAAAGGAGGGTGTTGGGTTGAGAAGGGGGAGGAGGAGGAGGATGCTATGAAGTTGAAAGGGGAGGGGGTTGAAGCAGCACAGTTGGCCTAAATACCAGCATGGCTTGACGTTAATTTAGCAGCACGCGGGCGCACAGTTTGCAGGTGGTGGTTGGTGGGCGTTTCAATATGTTCAGCCCAGTATATCCTGGGTTACTGGGTTCCTACTCCTACTACACTGATGCTGATGCTGATGTTGGTGATGGTTCTCTGGTTCTGGTACTGGTAGTGGTGGTGGGGGTGGTAATGGTGGTGGTGGTGTTGGTGCATTTTCAAGCTTGGATAAACAAGACGGTAGCTGATACGGTAGCTTATTCATAGTCTTTGTTCTAAGATTAATCCAGTATCAAATCTTGGAAGTATTCCTCATCCCCACCCCCCACCCAACTCCCACTCATCTCACGTCTGAAGGGAATACTAATCGTATGGTATTCGATCTTATGATTTATATATTTCATATAAATTGTTTAAATATATGTATATATATATATATTATTATACTATATATAAGTTATATAAATTCAATAATAAAAAAATAATAAAATTATATAAATATTATATATATAAAAAAATATATATATTATATTATATATAAATATAAATATAAGTTCGCATGGCTCAGTGAGGCAAATCACTATCCAGTAGTAATGTCCATCCAGTAGTTAATCGTATATTCCCAAGTTCAAATCCCGGGGGGAAAAAAAATTTATACGTTATATACTAGTAAGAAATTCGGCAACAACTGGTATATATAAATATATAAATTTAATAATAACTAAGAAATATTAAAAATAGTATTATATATAAATTATATAAATATATATAGAAAAATATAATATTTATATTATATATAAATTATATAAATTTAATTAAAAAAAAAATAAAATTATATTATATATAAATTAAATAATAACTAAAAAATAATAATACAGTATTATATATATATAAAAAAAATAATATTACATTATATATAAGTTATATAAATTTTTAATAATAAAAAAATAATAATATATTATATTATATATGTATATAAATTAAATAAATATAAAGTATAAATAAATATATCAAGATATTATGTTATGAAAATCGTTTAACTTAAGAAAAGATGAGTATAAAGGTGCTGGTAATTTATGGAAAATAAGGAGAAAACTTTGCTGCAAACTACCTTTAAACATGACTTAGCATAATTATGTTTATGTAAGGCAAGAAAAAATAAACAACACGAATACAAAAAGAATCTATCAAGCATAAAAAAAAAAAAGAAATAAATCAGAAAGTAATGAGAATAATTTTATTCACGGATTATTAGACATTTCGCAACACTAACAATAAAAAATAAATTATTAAAATTGTGAACATTTGAAATTTTTCAATAATTAAAAAATTCAAGTATATATTATTACTATTATTATATTGTTCTTTTTTTCGATTAAACAAGTTATTTATTTTTTTAAAACAATTTAATAATAATAATAACGATGTAAAAGTCTACGAACGTAATACAACGAAACAATCATTATAATAATTTGACATTTTCATTTTAAACGAGTAGTAGGAAAACACACAAGCTCACATACAGACACACACAAAAGAAAAATAAAGTCATACTAAGGTAAGAATTTAATTAAAATTTCGAATTGCGAATTTACGAGAGTGAGCGAGAGAGAGAGAGCGAGAGAGAGAAAGGTAAAGAAGAAAAGTATTCTTCGTTTGTTGCAAGAGTTTTCCTTTAAAACGTCCTACTCATTTTCAACTTTTTACTTTAATAATAATTAATTGAATACTTTTGACACACTATAGTCAATATATAATATATATATATATACATATGTATAGAGTACAAATATACCTATACACATATACACCCACATAAATATATAACAACACGTTTCATCATTTTTGTATATGAGAAAAATTTCAAACTTTTGTAAAGGAAGGAAGTTAAATTCGAGTCATGGTTGTTGTTTGGTTAAATTAAAGTACTGACAAAGTAAAACACGTGGGACGAAAGTGTGAAATATTATCGTGGACAACATTCGTTAACGATCTAGCATTATTAGAAAACTACCAACAAACAATCATAAATATCTTACCACCAGTGTCCCACTTTTACAAAAAAAATAAATAAATAAATAAATAAAAAAAGAGAGAAAACATTTTGATGATTTAGAAAACAGAGCAAAAAATGATTAAATAATTTTAAATAAAATAATTTAAAGAGACAATCTGTATATTATTTATGAGTAATATATAAATAAAATTATTATTATTATTATTAATTTTATTACTTATATATTACTCGTAAATAAATTCTATAAAAATATAATATATATAATTAATACTATATTTACTATATATTATTATTATACTTATTATATATTAATACTATTATTAATATTGTATATTACTAAACTAATACATATAATTTATATTATTATTTATATTATATATATAATTTATATTATTTATTTATATTATATTATATTTATATTATAATGTATAATATATCTAGTTCATCTCTCTCTTCTTTCATTGATTAAAAAAAAAAAAAAAAAAATAAAAAATAATAATAATAATAATAATAATAATAATAATAATAATAATAATAATAATTCGTTTCAACAAACTTTCTTTCAGATATTTACACATCGTCGCCCACACAACTTTCTATGTAAAAATAATATTCCCAACCTTATTTTAAAAAAAGGTATGATCGATAATATAATCCCATGAGAATAAAAGTTTGATTTCAAATTTGATCGAAAGAAGTAGAAGGAAATAAAGGGTGGAAAAAAAAGTGAGAGAGAGAGAGAGAGAGAGAGAGAGAGAATGAGAGGATAGATAGGATGACGTAGAAAGGGAATATTGAATGAATCAATGAAATTTGATGGATAAAAATGTTCACAAAAAAAAATAAAAAAAAATTAGATCACGACCTTTCTGTTTTTTTTTTGTTTTTATTATTTTCATGACATTTGTTTGATCATCATTAACATTTCATTCATCAAGTATCATTTCATTCATTTTAATATCGTAATGAACAAAATTTTGTGCAAAGGAATAAAATCCAAAAACCAAAATGAGAATAAGGAAAAAGAAATAGAAAAAAAAAGGTGGATAAAATTCAAGGAGTTTAAAGAGAAAGAGAAAGAGGAGGGGAGAGAAGGAAGGGCGGTGAAAAGGGTTGTGAAGGAGAAATGGAACTCGTCTGTGGAAAAGCTGTAAGGGCAGAGTAAACGAGACAAGCCAAGCCAAGCCAAGCCATGAAATATGAAACTGGACGAATACGAAAACACACACTGTGAGTTAGTCAATGAGGAAGGGTTTTGTGATGTTAGGAGCCTAAAAAAAAAAAAAAAGAAAAAAAAATCAACTTTTTTTTTCTTTTTCTTTCTCTTCTCGTTGGCTTTTTAACGTTTTCTCATCTTCCTTGATCGCGTATGCTTTGACATGAAGAGAGTTAGTAGTAGTAGTAGTAGTAGTAGTAGTAGTAGTAGTAGTAAAAGTACCTTTAGGCGTGAGAACAAAGGATTTGAAAAAAAATACGACAAATGACAAGCCCTTTCTCTATGCATACATATCCTTTAATATATTCCTGATCGATAAGAAACGAAGCATAAACTTTGATTAAACATTTTTTTTTTTTAATATGAAACAAAAAAATCAAATCGAATAAATTAAAATTAAATAAAATGATAAAAGATCAATGAGAATGATTTAATTAAAGGAAATTATTATGTTTAATATGATTGTCATCAAAGTTCATTTATATTCCATGTCAAAGGTGTTTCATTTCATTAATTTAAAAGGAATTAATATATATACATACATATATATATATAGGAAATATTTGATATTTAATAATATTAATAGAGAATAATATTTTATTATATACTTATTAAATTAATTTTATTAATTAATATAATAAAATATATACACAAATTACATATATAATAATAAAATTATATATAATTATTATAGTAAATGGAATTATTATATATATGTATATATATATATATATATATATATAGGAAATATTTGATATTTAATAATATTAATATAATAATATTTTATTATTATATTAATTAATATTTAATTAATTAATATTTTTTTATTTAATTTAATTTTATTTAATTTTATTTTATTTTATTTTGTATTATTTAATTTTGTTTTATTTAATTTTATTTAATTTAATTTTGTTTTATTTAATTTAATTTTATTTTATTTTACTTTATTTTATTTTATATTAAATTATTTTATATTTTATTTTAGTTAAATTTATTTTGTATTTTAAATAAAATTGTAATATATGCTAACAAAATTTATTAATTATAATAATTAATATTTACTTAATAAATAATTAGTTTTTATTTCCTATTTAATAATATTAATATAATAATAATAATAATAATAATAATAATAATATATTAAAGTTATCTAAGATAATTAAAACAAGATATCATATTGATACACGTTTTCAGACACGGTCATATCGATTACGTGATCATAATAATTAAAAACTCTAGATGAAATTTATGATCAAAAATCTCTTCTTCTTCTTCTTCTTCTTCTTCTTCGTCTTATCAAAGTTTGTTTTAACTGTAACGATAGTAAGACGAGACTTAAATGACAATGTTGAAATATGATAAGGGAGACAAGTTTTTATGGGAAAGATTGAAAGAAATTATTATACCAGATAATAATATGTATCGATAGGATTTAACCAGTTAAGTGTGTTTGACGATTATATCCGTCATTGAGATTTAGCAGAATTTTGTGTCATGACGATTATATCCGTCACATTGTATCAATGTGATATTTTATTTTAATTATTGGGTTGTCCTGAAAAGTTCGTGCCCGAATTTTGACGAAATTGGAAGATGGAAGATGCAACCCATTTCAGTTTGTTTGTTTGTTATATATTTAGTACATAATAAATATAACTATATACATTAATAAATATAATAATAAATATAATAATAAATGTAATAATATAATAAATTTTAAAATTTCGTGCTTCCACAACTTTTCAGGTTTTTTAGCTAAAGAACTGTAATGCCATTTATCGAAAATCGGCACGAACTTTTTAGACAACCCAATATATTAGATATCATTAATATTATTATTATTATATTAATATTATTAAATATTAAATAAAAATTAAATATTAATTATTATAAAAAAAATAATTAATTATTATATCTTTTTACGGTACTTACGTATTAACGCCACCGCATCAAAAATTCTACTAATGCGCCAATAAAGGGCAATCTTGTTGTTCGCAGACAACAACCTTGTTGTTTGCACACAGCAACCGTCAGGGTTGCGTCAGGGTTTCGTCAGGGTTATGGCGACAGCATCAGGTGAAAGAAAATAGAGATTGTTTGGAATCTATGTTAAATTCTACATCGGCCCATTTTCCACCGAAATCCGATTGACTACTTTTTATAAATAAAATGTTTTGAATTTTGAAAGTGTTTCGAATCCAAATAAAGTTTTTTATTCTATGATTTGTCGCAACAATTTAAGGTGTAGATTGGCGCATTAGTGAAATTTTGCTGCGGTGGCGTTAATACGTAAATACCCTTTTAACTTAAAAGTAATAATTATTTGCTATTTAAATAGTAACTTTGTTTTTGAAAAACCAAACATATTTTCAAATTTCAAGATGAGTAAGAAAATATTCAATATTTTTTTAATTACAATATTTTTTAGTATTTTTAGTTAATTTTATTCTGAAAATGAGCAATTTTAGCCACGACTTGTCATTGGTCGATTTTCACGACACACAATGGTGCAAACTTTGAAAACGTCACAGTTAACTTGTTAAATAAAATGAATAATAATAAATAAATAAACAACATATGTGCAGATCACACGTGTTAGAAGTGAAACCTTCAAAATACAAAGTTTCGAGAGAATGAGACGAAAATGTACAGTTTCAAGAGTAAGATAATTGCAGGGTTTATTTATTATAATATTATTATTATAATATTGTTACCACATTCAAAAATCATCTGGCAACGAACTACGAAGCAGAGCATAAAGAGGAAATGGAGAATAGGAAAAACTGTATAGCTATATTCGGTCTCGTTCTTTCGCAGGCTCAATCCTATATATTTGTCTCATTTACTCTTCTTACTAAATATCGTTGCCGTTACATCGCCGCCTGCCGCTTCGTTACCTCGCCGCCGCGTTTCATTTCTTTTCAAATCACTCCCTATTTTAAAGAAGTTTTCACTTCAAAAGTATACTAAATAAATCCTAAGTAATAGGATTTACAAATTATTTCATTCTATTTTCTGATAAATCCCTTTTTCCTATCCCTCTCTATCCCTATCTCTTTCTTTCTTTCTCCTTTTATTTTCTAAGCTATTGAGATTTCCAATATCACCATCTCTCTCTATCTTGCATCAAGGGAAACTTCTTCAGCCGAGTGCTTTTCGTAGTCGAAGACAAAAAGGGTTGGTACAGAGGTTGACCCGTACTTCACTTCTTCTATTCTTCCGGGTGTGTATAAGAGAAAAAGAAAAAGAACAAGAGAGAAAGAAAGAAAGAAAGATAGTTGAGTTAAATGAAAAGAGAAGGAAGTAGTAGTATGTCCCGGATGAAGAAGGAAAAAAAAATAGAAAAGTTGGATAGTGATGGAAGATGGAAAGAGAATATATCTATGTATGTATATGTGTGTGTGTGTGTCTGAAAGAGAGAGAAAAAAAAGAAAAAGACAGAGAGACAGAGAGACAGAGAGAGAGAGAGAGAGAGAAATAACTCAACGAGATTTGCTATTCTTTTCTAACTAACGTCTTTCTTCTTCGTGCTCTAGTTTCCAAGTTTTCACCCCTAGTAGCACTTGACACGCGTGTTAAGCATGCGAACTCTGTCCTCCTAGAGTTCTCTATCCATCTATCTATCTTCTTTCATTTTATCCCTTCTTTTCTATCTTTCCTTCCTTCTTATTCAGCTTTTTTTCTTTTTTAGTTCTACTAATGATAATGATTGACTTTATTCGAACAAAGATTCCAATTTTGACGAATCATCCTTTTACTTTACTTTACTTTACTATTATTATATTGATTACTGATATTATCACGACTATTATTACCCATCACTTTATCTACACGTGGACACCATTTTCTTTTAGTATTATGATAACAAAAATGAATTATTTATTTAAATATTTAAAGTGCTATATGGACGCATATATGCGTTTGATAAAAATTACCAGAGTTGTCTATCGACACATATATATGTCTCATGTGTTTGTTAATATTAATGCAAAATAATACTATGACGTGGCTTAACGTTGATGCCTAGTATTCTCTTCAATAGACAAAATCGTACCATTTCTCAATGACGTGTATACTCGTCAATGTACAGTTAACTTGTTAATACACAATGTCCAATAAAGGAACAGTATTGAAAACCACGAAAATACAGTGAAACTATGACAACAATGAAGATACCTGTAAATCGAACAAATTCACCGAGAGAATTTGTGTAAAACAGAAAACAAGTTGAGGGAGGAAAGGAGGAGAGGAGGAGAGGAGGAAGAGGGGAAAAGGGGGTGAAAGGATTTTACATTGATCGTTCGATTGAAGCAAGTATTTAACGTCCTTTTAAACCTTGGGCAAAGCTCACGAGGGCAACCCCTTTCTCACCCCAATCACTATCCCAACAACTAACTATCCTCAACCCATCCTCCCATCTTTTCACAAGGATAACTACACAATCACTACCACTATTATCAACAATGGCACACCTTTGCAACCCCTTTTGACTTTAGAATGACTTTGCAAGGCCACACAGTAATATAACATTTCACTTTATCGTGAAAGAGGAAAGTGATGATGGCGGAAGTAATGAAGAAGATAAGGGAATACATACACACAAGAGAGAGAGAGAGAGAAAGAGAGAGCAAGAGAAAGCAAGAGAAAGCAAGAGAGAGAAAGAGAGAGAAAGAGAGAGAGAGAGAGAGAGAGAGTTGGAAGATGAAAACAGAGTTGAGAAAAGAGGATGAAATTCTCTGATAACTTTAACCGATTAACTCTATCTTCCTTCTCTCCCCTTCTTCATCCCCAAAAATCAATCTATTTTACTATGTTCGATAATATTAACGAAAAAGCGTAATTATTTAAAATTTATTTGTAATTCATTTTAATATATCAAACAAATATATATATATATATATATATATATATATATATATATATATATATATATATATATATATATAATATTGTATAAATTCAATAATAATTTAATAAATAATTAAAGTAAAATAATATAATATATATATATATAATACTATACTAATAATATAATAATTTAATACAAATTTAAAATAAAATAATATAATACTATATATAATACTATATTATTAATATAATATAATATATATATAATTTTGTATTAATTTAATATAATAATATTATATAATATAATACTATATATATAATACTATACTAATAATATAATATAATATAATATAATATAATATAATATAATATAATATAATATAATATAATATAATATAATATAATATAATATAATATAATATAATATAATATAATATATATAATTTTGTATTAATTTAATAATAATTTAATACAAAATTAAAATAAGATAATATAATACTATATATAATACTATACTAATAATATAATAATTTAGAATAAATATTTAAAATAAAATAATATAATAATATTATATATATATATATATATATATATATATATATATATATATATATATATATAATATATATAATACCACACTAATAATAGAATAATTGAATACAAAATGTAAAATAAAATTTGTATTAAAATTAATACAAAGTTAAGCAACAATTAAATATTATTATTAATTTGGAAAATAATCGTACAATTTTTTTTTTTTTTTTTAGATATCATATTTTGTTTCCCTTTCTTTCTTATTACGCAAAATAATTTGTCATTATTGAAATAATTGAAATAAATGATTAATCGTGAGAAGGATTTTACGAAGATTCGATTTTCGTTTAATCCACCAGAGTAATTATTTTTAAAATTCAAACCAGATTATATATACATAAAATATATCAATTTGTAATATCACAATATTAATTTTGTATTTTAATATATAATATAAAATATAAATTATATTAATAAATGAAAATGATATTATGCTTTGATATGCATTGCTTCAGGCAACATTAAAACGTTGCTTAACGATAATCGAAACTCATAATAATATACCGAGTATTATTAACATAGACATTATCGGAATAACGTGAAACATTTTTTACAAGTCGATTTAAAACTTATCAAAAGACAAATTCTAACGATATTAATTATTATTACAATGTTTTAATCTAATAAATAAAAATTAAAAAAATATACATATGAGCCGTTCAGTGCAGCACACGTCGATTAACTCCACTTTTTGAAAAATCTTAAACTTAAGTGTCAAAACACTTCGAGTATAGTCCATAACTTTTTATATTTATAATAACTTTCTTGAATAATAAAGATTAACACACCATTACAAAAAAAAAATTAAAGGAATTTAAAAAACAATATACATTATTTCATCGCATTTGTCAACTTTTTGTTTTATGGAGTTAATCGATGTGTGTGCACTGAACGGCTCATATATTTATCTCAATCATTTGATAAACAAAAATAAAAATCAAAAATCAAATAAAATAGAAAAATCAAATAAAAATTGTTTTCCTCGTATGACGTCATTCTGGCAATATCAAAGTTTAAGAAGAATAAAAAGATCTTCCAATGAAATAATGAAAATGCATCATGGTCTATAAATAAAGTATTTCGAACGATCGACTAATGAGTTGTGAACGAGTCTGTAACATCGAAGTTACTTTTTCAAGGTTTACCAGTGTCTTCTATGTGTGTATTCATACTTCTATGTATGTATTCATACTTCTATGTATGCATTCATACTTCTATGTATGTATTCATACTTCTATGTGTGTTTCATACTTCTATGTATGTATTCATACTTCTATGTATGTATTCATACTTCTATGTGTGTTTCATACTTCTCTGTATGTATTCATACTTCTATGTGTGTTTCATACTTCTCTGTATGTATTCATACTTCTCTGTATGTATTCATACATATATGTGTGTACCAACTTATGTAGTATGCATATTGCATATCACTTGCTTACGTATGTGTTGTGTGTGTGTGATTTTTTTTTCTTCATAATTTTTTCATTATATAAAATTTCTGACCATTTTTTAAATACCAAAAAAAAAAAGAAAAATCAAATGTCAATGAATACAACAAATTATTAATTTAATTTGAAATATTATATCATTAATTAATTTAATTAAGAAAATAAATGGATTTAATGTTGTTTAAAGTTAAATATAAAGAGAAAAATAAAAAGAGAACGAGAGAAAGAGAGAAAGAGAGAGAAAAAGATAAGAGCTTACACGTGGCAGTAAGTTCAAAGCGGATTATGCATTTCACGAAGCCGATCATCGTCCAATGGCTAAAAGTCAACTTGGTATTTGCAAATTGATGCTTCCTTTTCACCTAATACTTTATAAATATACATATACACATATATATGTATCCTTTGCTTTTATTTTTTAAAACTTTTATATCATTATTTATCCTGTAAATAAATAAAATTTTTTTCTGTTTAAAGAGACAACAATTTACATAGAATAAATTCATAATTGAAAATAACGACGGTGTCAGTAATTTTTATAAATTATTATTATTATTATTAATTGTATTAATAAATTTAAATTAATTTGTATTTAATTAATAAATGAATCTTTTCAGAAAAATTGAGAGAATATACAGTGTGTAATTCATTGTAATTAACATAGATCATAATATTCAAAAGTTTAATGTTACAAATTAAATGATGTAAAAAAATAAAAAATAAAAATAAAAAGAAGGTGTATTAAATAAAATGATTAATTGTAAACATATTTATTGAATTTTACAAAAAAAATTATGACACGATCAAAGAGTTGTGTTTATCTTTAATTTAAGAAAATTCATTTGAAGATATTATTAATAAATTATTTATAATTATATTTATAATATATTACTCTAAATTAATTATAATTATAATTTTTATATATTACTCTTCAGTAATTATAATTATAATTATAATATATTATTATACTCCAAATTTATTATAATTATAATTATAATATATTATTATACTCCAAATTTATTATAATTATAATTATAATATATTACTCTAAATTAATTAAAAATATAATTATAATATATTATTCTTCAGTAATTATAATAAAGAAGTTCGCATGGCTCAGTGAGGCAAATCACCATCCAGTAATCTCCATCCAGTAATAATCATAGGTTCCCGAGTTCAAATCCCGAGGGTGAAAAAAAAAATTATACTTCATATACTAGTAAGAAATACGGCAGTAATTATAATAACAATTATAATATATTATTATACTCTAAATTAATTATAATATATTATTATACTCTAATTATAATTTTTATATATTACTCTAAATTAAATATAATTATAATTATAATATATTATTATACTCTAAATTATTTATAATTATAATTATATTTAATTTAGAGTAATATATAAAAATTATAATTTATTTAGAGTATAATAATATATTATAATTATAATATATTACTCTAAATAAATAATAAATATAATTATAATATATTACTTTAAATAAATAATAAATATAATTAATAACATATTACTAAATTAATTACAATTATATTATACTAAATTTAAATCGATTCATCTTTTAATAATATTATCAAAATATACACTATACTTTGAATATTATTAGCATATATTATAATTTTACAATTTACATTACAAATTGAATTATGTAAGAAAAATATTTGTACAATACAGTCAATAAATTGTACTATATTATTTTGATAGAATAAATTAAGAGATAATTAAATATTAAAAAAAAAAAAACATGAATTAAATCTCATATTCTGTTCAGATCATACATCTCTTACATCCTTGAAAAGATTTATTTTTAAATCCTAGTTACTTTATTTCAAGTACATATAATATTCTAACCACTCTTTCTCAAGTTCCAACTTCCGTTAGCTTTTTAAATAGTCCTAAGAGGAATATCTGGAGTTTCAAACAGTTATAAAATGAATTAATTTCATTACAAACACAAGATTAAATGTCGACAAACAGTAATGTGGGGGTAGGTGGGTGGTCTGGTTTTGTACACATGTCGAAAATTCAACTTTAGGAATATTACATTTGCTCAAATAGTCATCATACCTTCTATAATTCTTCTTCATTCAATATCACTAATGATAAGAGATAGTAAAATGTTTCTGGTGAAATACTAGAAACTAATTTAACCTAGTACAGTTCAAAACTATCTCTGCTTTTCTATCTTTGACTTTTGCTACCTTTATGCATACACATACAAACACATACATCTATTAATAAAATTTCTATGTCACTTTTTGAAATAAAATTTCAAATATAATAAAATATAAAACAATATCTTTCTTACTGTCTATTTTTCTTGTTCTTTCTCTTATTTTTAATTTGTTAAATTAAATTATAAAAAAAAGAATTTATTAACAGTGTTAACATTTATGAAAGAATTATTAATAGAAAAGTTTTGAGTGAAATGATAAGAAATAATTTAAGAAAATAATGAAATTTTTATTATTGTAATGAAAATTAATTATGTGTTAAGATTTGATACAAATGTGCATTAGAAATGTGTGTGTATGTGTGTGTATATGTGTGTTTAATGATAAACCTGTTGTCCAATATATTTATTCATAATTGAAACGTATATTGTAAGAATGAGTACTACTATGTAAAGTAAAGTGTTGGAAAGGGTAAGAACATTTACCAAGTCATATATATATATATATATATATATATATATATATATATATATATATATATTATGTATGTATATATACATAATAGAATACATACAACAAAGTGTTCAAATGCATAGATCCACAAAACTGGATTAGCAATGTACAATAAATGTTAAAAGTTGATCTTTTTTTCTATCCTCTTGTCAGACCCTGATCAAATATTATTTATAAATTTCTAATGTTATTCTATTAAAAATTGACAAAAGTGTATTCGAAAAAAATTGTCTAATAAAATAAAATAAAAATGATTCTAAATAAAATGATTCTAAATAAAATTAAAAAATAAATCAATAAAATGATTCCAAATAAAATAAAAATGTAATAAATAAAATGACTTCAAATAAAATAAAAAATAAATAAATAAAATGATTCCAAAAATAAAATTAATATATTAATAGAATAAAATAAGATATTAGACAAAATATAATACTATATAATAATATAATAAAATATAATAAAATAATAAATAAAATAAAATAAAAAATAAAATAATATAACATAATAAAATATAGTAAAAAAAAAAGAATGAACTAAAAAAAAAAAAAACTAGGTTAAACGTATGAAAATAAATTTTATAATTCCACACATACAAAAATTACACCTTTTATCTTGAAACCATGATGAGGGATGTACGTTCACAAGGGTGGAAAAAAAAAATTAGAAGAAAAAATATAAAAAAACAAAAGAAAAGAAGTAGTACTCTCTGGTTTTTCACTCAACACTCACATACACACGTGTATATGCGTACACGCATACATATATATGTAGTATACACTTGAGAGGTGTAAGGATACATGTGTACGCATGTGTGTAAGTACAGTGGATACATATTCAAGTGTACTACTGTATACATTTTTCCATGTTTTATGAGAACTTACAAAAGTATATATATATATATATATATATATATGCATTTTTTTAGATATGTATATGTACTATATATAACATATGAGCTTTTCTATGTAAAGTAGCCATGTTTTTTCACCACTCGAAAGTCTTCCTGACTGTACTTTCTCTCCTCTCTTCTACCTTATTTCACACAATATGTAAACCATTGCAAGCAATGCAGCAAAAATGTATTACCATGTTCTCGTCAAAGCTAACTACCATCGTCAAAAGACACACAGCTGCGAAACGTTCCACGAAGTTGTCTAACAACCTGGAATAGCTATTTTTGATCATTTATGTATATATATATATATATATATGTGTTCATCTATGCATCATATATGTGTATATTTATATAGGTGTATGTTCATAGCTTACAGCTTGCGAAAATGTTACGTCGTATTTCGGTTTGAATATTTTACGATTGAAAGATGACAAGATTTTCTCAATGATTTTTTATTAATCAATTTTATTCGTAAATTTCAAATAATTTTATTCATTTAAAAATTTATTTAAAATTTATTTAAAATTCATTGTTTGTGTTTGTAAATGTGAAGAAGAAAAAAAATAGTATATTACTGTATAAATGCAAAAGCTAATCTTTAGTTTAAATGATACTGAATTTATTCTCAAGTAGGTTTTGTTTTGTTTTGTTTTTTTTTTTGAATATTTTTTTTTTTTATTAACCAACGAATTATACGAAAGAATTAAGAAAATTTTTTTCAAGTAGATTGAAAAAACAAACGAGACGTTGGATTATAAATAAACGAGTAGGTTATAAAGATTTCAAGTATTGCGAGATTTTATAAATGGAAAATGAATCTATGACACGGAATTACTGGTTAAAATAAGATAAAAAGGAATGCAGAGTTTTACGATGAGAAAGAAAAAAGAAACACGTAGAGAAGATAAGGGGGATTGATATCTAATTTTATAGAAAAAAATATGTAAAAAATAATTTAAGAAATAATTAAAAAAAAAAAAAAGAAAAAATAAACAAACAAACAAATGACACAATGATGAATAAAAAAAAGAAGAAAAATACATGGAAAATAAGGGAGGGATTGATATTTAATTTTATAGAAAACATTAATTTAAAAAATAATTTAAAAAATAAAACATAAACAAACAAATGACAGAATGACGAATGAAAAATAAACTTAAAAAAAAAAAAAAAATTAGGAGAATTGATATTTAATTTTATAGAAAAGATATGCGGAAAATAATTTAAAAGAAAAATAAATAAACAAATGACAAAGTGATGAATGAAAAAAAAGAAGAAGAAAAATACATGGAAAATAAGGGGGATTGATATTTAATTTTATAGAAAAAAATAATTTTAAAAATAATTTAAAAAATAATTTAAAAAATAAAACATAAACAAACAAATGACAAAATGATGAATGAAAAAAAATAAGAAGAAAAATACATGGAAACTAAAGGGGGATTGATATTTAATTTTATAGAAAAAATATGCAGAAAATAATCTTTAAAAAACAGAAACAAATAAATGAATGATGATGAATGAAAAATACACTTAAAAAAAAACACACACACATAGAAAATTAGAAGAATTGATATTTAATTTTATAAAAAAGATATACAGAAAATAATTAAAAAAATAAAACATAAACAAATAAATGAAACATGACCAATAGAAAAAGGAAGTAAAAAAGAAAAGAATAATTAAAGTTTAATTTAATATGACAAAAATGTTATGAAAATAATTAAATAATAATAAAACATTTCAAAGTTATACATTGATTAAAATAATAAGCATTCCCCCTTTTTTTTTTTTTTTCAACTTAATTTCTATCTTCCACGATAAACAAGATAAATGCTTGAGAAAAATAAACGCGAAGAGGACAATAAAAAAGAAAAAGAAGAAGAAGAAGAAGAAAATGAAGAAGAAAAAAGAAAATGAAAGTTTACCGTAAGGAGTCAAATAATAATAATTATAATAATCCAACGTCACGTGGGAAATCCTTCGTGGTTTATGTCGGGTTATTTTGATTATAGAGGGGTGGTAAAAGAAAAAAGAAAAAAAATATATATATATATATATGTATGAAAACAGAAGGAAAGAAAAAAAAAGGAGAGAGAAATAGCACACACACACACACACAAGAGAAACACAATTAAAAAAATTAAAAAATAACATATAAATAAATAAACAAACAAAACAAAATAAAATAAAATTTCTGTTATCACGATACAGTTAGTTTCTTCTTTTTTCTTTTTTGCTTTTGGTTGTATCAATAATAAAAAAAAAAAAAAAGACTAACACATAAGGCAATATATTGCACACAACACAGTATATTCCCTTGTGATCATAAGGGGTGTCTTCTTTGATTTTTATCATCCCTCATTATTTTACTTTTCGCACGGACTTTCTTCTATACAAACTAAGAGTAATGGATAGGAAAAATAATGATATAAAAAGAAAAAATAAATAAATAAAACGAAAACGAAAATAAAAATAAAAATAAAAAGAAAAAGAAAAATTTAAGAAATTAAAATTAATAATACAAAGAATTAAAATAAAAAGAAATAAATAAAAATAAAAAGGAATAATGATATAAAAAGAAAAAATAAATAAATAAAACGAAAATAAAAATAAACAGAAAAATTTAAAAATAAAACATTAAAAGTAAAAAGAATTAAATAAAATAAAATAAGAATAATGAATGATATAAAAAGAAAAAATAAATAAATAAAACGAAAATAAAAATAAACAGAAAAATTTAAAAATAAAACATTAAAAGTAAAAAGAATTAAATAAAATAAAATAGGAATAATGAATGATATAAAAAGAAAAAAAATAAATAAATAAAACGAAAAAGAAAATAAAATTAAAAATAAAAATTTCAAAAATTAAAATTAAAAGTAAAAAAATAAGAATAAAAATTAAAAATAAAAAAAAATAAAAGTAAAAAGAAATAAATAAAATAAAACTGGAATAACGAATGATATAAAAAGAAAAAAAATAAATAAATAAAACGAAAACGAAAATAAAATAAAAAATAAAAATGAAAAAAATTAAAATTAAAATTAAAAATAAAAGAATTAAATTAAAAATTTCAAAAATTAAAATTAAAAATAAAAGAATTAAAATAAGAATTTAAAAACTAAAATTAAAAGTAAAGAAAATCAAAATATAAAAATTAAAAAAAAAAAATAAAAATTAAAAGTATACAAAACTAAAATAAAAATTCAAAAATAAAACTAAAAAGTAAAAAATAAATAAATAAAATAAAACAGATATATAAATAAATAAAAAAGCTAATACAAGTATTGGTTAATTTCTGTAACAACAACTACTACTACTACTACTATTACTATTTGAAAGTATACGAGTATAACACTGGTGTTCAAAACCATTTTCAGTTCACTGAACCCTTTTACGAGTGTACAAATATTTGATTGATCACTTTTTTATGAAATCTTGCTCAATACAAGATAACTAATACAATATAATATTACATCTGAACAACAATTTTCATAGTAAAACTCCTTTAAAAAGCTTTCATTTTATCAAAAGACTCTAATTTTAAAATCACTGATTTATAAAAAATAAAATATTAGGTTGTTCAAAAAATAATTTCACATTTTTCTTTTATATAAAAATGAGGACACAATTTTCGTTTCGAGATTAAACCTAGGTCTTTCAAGTGGTCATAAATAGTTGAATTTCATAAATTTAACCAATCATCGATCTCACTTGTTGTTATTTACCAGTTTCCATCAACTAATACCTTTTATTGTATCAAAAAAAAAAAAAAATGAAATTACTTTCCAAACAACCCAATATTTTAATTCATTTCATTTCTAATTGTTTAGGCTCACTTTAAAAACCGACATTAATTTCCTTCAACGAAAATAATCGACCAATTATAAAGATAGTTTCCTTTTAAATCGGGTCAAAAGGTTTAACGCTCTATCTGAAGAGTTATTTTTATTTAAAATAAAAAAAAAAAAAAATAAAAAAAAAAAGAAAAACTGCATCGAAAGTATGACGAGAAAAGAAGAAAAAAAAAAGGATGCAAGTGTTCGTTGCACTTTTTATTTTCTCTCTTTTACTTTCACGTACAGAAAATAACAATTTGTGTGTGTATGTGTGTCTCTCTCTCTCTCTCTCTCTCTCTCTCTCTCTTTTATTCAATTTTTTTACTTTATTGATTTTTAATAACAACGTCACTCAAAATTCGTATCGTAAAATGAAACATACGTCCCGGTTTGACAAGTTCCATTTAAAAAATACAAAGGTTCGTCATGAAAATGTTTTTCAATATTAAATTAAAGTGTTCGATCACAAAAATAATAATCTTGTTTTAATTAATGTAATGTTTAAGAATATACACACACATACACACACACACACACACACACACACACACACACTAACACGTGTATAAGAAAGAGATCGACAAGCTTTTTAAGGGGACACGTCACCTTCGAGTGTAAAAAAAAAAAGCGGTTTTTTATTGTGAATTTTTTTTTTGCAGCCAGTTTTATTAATATCAATACAAATTTTTGGTATATGTAAGTTATATGTCTGGACTATATTCACAATTTTTTGTGTGTAAAAATATTGTAAATTGTGTTGTCTGTGGCCACTTTTCTAAGAGTCCAAAAAAATAAAGGTGATTTTCAGTTGCCCTCACTGGCAAAAATTGGTTCATCATAAACAAAAAAACTGAGTGTTATCCTTTAGTAAAGATGTTGGCGCAGGGAATGAACGAAAGGAAATTGTGATGTTTTAATTTTTCTCAAAATGGTCGACTTGTTGCGAAAAAATTGACATTTTTGCAGAAAAATCGTCGAGTTTTTGAAGAGAAAAAAAAAACCAAAAATTGGCATTTTTTTCGAAAAATCCTTTCGTTCATTCCTTAGATACGTGTATCTAGTATTACTGTACAAAATTTGGTAAGGATCGGATAAATGGTTTGGACGCAGCAAGGGCAACCGTTTTAAAAACGCGAATAGGAGAAATTAACGTTTCAAGTTTTGGTAATTTTCTTGGAGTGCTACGACGCGCTCCATTTAAACTACTACAATTTCGTAAATAATGCGCGGATCTTAACCAAAATTTGAAGAAATATTTTTGAAATAATATTCTATCAGAAAATCGAAAGAAAAAAACAAGAAATCGATTTTTTTGTTGACGTGTCCCCTTAACACTTAGCCAACCGAAAGCCATACAGAGTCGTCTACAATTTCCACCGCGCTCGGAAAAACCAAACTGCGCTTTCCACAGCGCATTTTTCTGAAGTAGGACGCGGACAGACTAAAATTCGCTATTTGAAATCAAAAACGTCCGCAAATTTTTTACGTGTACAATTATATCTTATTACAGTAACAATTTCGTTCAACGATTTCACATATTGCTTATACAAAATTTGAAATTAAAAGTTTATAATAATTATTTTTTTTAATGGTTATATATATTCAAAAAGTATAAATAATAGAGTAAGAAAATGAAGAACAGTAAAGATGACGGATAAATAATGTAACACAAATATGAAACAAAAAGGTAGTAATATATTAGAATATTGTTGAAAATAATTTTATGGCTGGCAAAGAGACACCATCGAAAATCCCGAAAAAAAAATAAGAGCCGTAATAATGAGCAATAAATGATTTCAAAAATTAGTACAATTTATTATATGTTGTACCCTATATAAATAAGAAGCTCTATAGAGAAAGAAGCATTCCTCAGATGAAAATGGTAGATCTATCCGATTGGTCGATCACCGACTAGCTTGGAAATCGGTAAATCTACCCGAACGATCGGCTTAGTGCAAACAAATTCTTTGCGGCACAGAATTGCAGATAATAAAATAGCTCTGTGTTGCATACAGAAATTTGATTACGTTTTAAATGAAACAAAATTGGTATATTTTTTATTAATAAAGATATTACATAATGTAATAATGTAAAAACATTAAAAAAAAAAAAAAAAGAGTTAATAACCAATTGTGTTTAACGTAAATAAGACGAAATATAAACTTATGAGCATGTGTAGCTTTAACAATAATATTTCGTGATGGGACTAATAAAAATGTCCCATATCGTGCATTACGGTGTATCAAAAAGGTGGGACATTTTTAATCCCACCGTGCTTCAAACGATCAACCAATGAAATGTGTGACGTAGAATGTGTATACTTTTATATAATAACTTTCATACTAATCAAACATTTTTCCCTAAAATGTCTCTTCTTATCTTTGATTAGACTACTGTTTGTTTTGTCTTTTTTGTTTAATTAACACAACTGGTATTTTATTTTTTTTTCTCTCTCTCTCTTTCTCTCTCTCTCTCTCTTCGACACTCCCATCGATATCATTTAATCTATAAACTTCTTACTCCCATATCAATTTACCGTTTATGGTTTCACGAAAAATATTGGCTAACAAACAATGTGTAATTCTAGAGAAAATAAAATAGAAAAGACAACTACTCTCTCGTTACGAAATTTCCTTTCAAATATATATTTTTAAAATAAAGTAAAGTTCTTTACGTAAAAAAAAAAGAAAAATGGCTTTTTATTATCATTATCACCAAAAATTCTTCGTTAACAAAGATATCGTTAAAAGTTTGTAAACGAACATTGAAATACTTGCTGAGTCATCAGCACTTATCAGTAAAATATGATATGTACTTCAACGTATGTTCTCGAAAAATGTTCAAATTTGGTTATTTATATTATAAAAAAAAAAAAAAAAAAAACAAAAAGAAAAACAAATCAAATCAAAATTAAAACTTACCGATCGATTTTGTCCATCGTGGTTGGATGCTGCAAGATGGTTTGTTGTTCGGTCATTTCGACGACGCATTGTGTACCAAGTTCTAATTCTGTAAAAAGAATATAATTAATATTTAATAAATTACTATAAATATATATATATATATATAAATCATGATTATTTATTTCAAATAATATTTAACAAAAATATCTAAACAATCTCAAATCTATTCGTTCAAATGATGCGTATCTTGTTCATTTCTAAACCAAATGAGATAAAAATGAAACTCATAAAATGCATGTAAATTATTCATTTAGTAAATGAAATAAAATATATACCCATAATTATGAAGAAAATGATCTATGTAAACCATATTTCACTGGTTTCGAGATATTTAAATAATTACATTTGAATATTAAATGAATTCTATATAATATTATGTAAATTACATTGAATTTATTTAGTTTCAAATAACGTGCTGTGTGAAATAACTGATAAACTAATTTTTTGTTTAAATTTTGACTTACAATAATTATAACAGTGTTATATATTAATATATAACACTTTCATAATTATAATATAATATAATATATTATGTTATATACTATATTAACACTATGATACGCCGGTATTTATATTATTATATATTATTTTTACAATAAAATAATATTGCGATAATAAATTGAGATATAAACTATCCTATCTTTCAAGTTGGATGAAACTGCACACAGTGTGCAAAATTTGATTAAAATCGGTTCAGTAGTTTAGGAGTCCATTGCGGACAAACAACGTGACACGTAATTTATATATATATTAAGAAGAAGAAAATATATATATATATATATAATATTTATATTTATATATAAATTTATTTATTGATATTTATTTAAAAATTTATTAAATTATCGCAATAATTTCCGAATGGTACCAACGTGGAGCCACCGACACTTACACGATAGTTTTTGCATGGTACCAAGGTGGAGCCACCGGACATCATAGTGTTAATATAGAACACTTTCATAATTATGAGCATATAATATAGTACACCACCTTAATTGATTAACATCACCCCTTCTGTAAATTAAGATACATGTTTTTTTATATATATTTTAAATTAATAGGAATATATGTATACATATGAAGTATCTAGTTACATAGATAGTAACCATATATAATTTATCTTAATTTAAATAATCACAAATCAAAGGATTCAATGATAAAGATTAATCCAATCGTATATATGAGATTAAATACGAAGAACATACCTCTACCTCTATGATGTAATCTACATATGTAAGACACATGTAATATTAGATGAAAGAAGATGAAAGGAAAAAAAGATAAGTTACAATAAATGTTCACGTGAACATTATTGAACGTATGAGAGAAAGAAAGAGACAGAGAGACAGAGAGAGAGAGAGAGAGAGAGAGAGAGAGAAAGGATCTCATACTAGCGTAAATTTCCATTAAGAAGGAAACTTAACAACGGAGAGACGTTATATATCCGATCAGAAATTATTGAACGTTGTAGCAAGCTTGTAGTAGACTGGTGGTGGTGTTTCTATGTATATAGGAAACACGTACTTGATATTCTACCTTAGTGGTCGTTACTATTTGTCAGAGAAATTTAATATCAAGGCTGACTAATTATCGATAATCCTAACAAGTCAGAGACAAAAGGTACTCTACTTTGAAATATATTAATTAATACTTTATTCAATTTTTTATATTATTACTATTATACAATTGATTATTATTTTTTTTTTTTTCATAAGTAATAGATAGCAGTTATACACGAATAATAATTAAATATTAAAATAAATTCTAAAAATAATAACAATGTTATAGAAAATAATAATAATAATTGAAACATATTCATATTTAATATTAATATTTAACCCGCGAGGGTAGACATGGAATAAAGTGTGTGTGTATTAATATTTAATTATTAATTAAAAATTTATTTCATAGTAAAAATAATTTTAAAATAATTTTAGTTAACTTAGTTAAATTTTAGTTAGTGTTAACACTATTTTTATATTATTATACAGTAGATTATATTTTTTGTTTTTACCGTCATAGATAACCGAATTACAAACGAATAATTATATTACTATAAATAATTCTATTATATTAAATTATAAATTTATAATATAAATTATATTATAATAAATTAATAAAATTAAATATAATTCTAAGAATAATAATAATATTTATAGAAAATTATAATTTTTATAACATAGAATATTATTACTTTTTAGTGTAAACATTTTTATTGTTTTTAACGTCATAGATAACCAAATTACACACGAGTATAAATAGAAATAAATTGTGAAATAAATTTGGAAATAAATTTGGAAATGAATTCTAAAAATAATAATAATACTAATAATAATACCAGTATTATAGAAAATAATATAATTACACACAAATATAATTACATTTATATAAATTCTAAAAATAATAACAATAACAATATTATAAAAAATAATTTCTATAAAATAAAGTATGGTACTTCATCGCCGCAGCAAAATTCCGCTAATGCGCCAATCTACATCTTAAATTGTTGCGACAAATCATAGAATAAAAAACTTTATTTAAAATCAAAAAACCTTTTCCAAATTCAAAACATTTTATTTATAAAAAGTAATCAATCCGATTTCTTTCTGATAAATAAAATTCCAAATGATGTCTCGCATCTTGTTCTGTTTTTGGCAAATCCTAAATACGCATTTTTGTAGCACTAAAAAATGACGAAACCCTGACGAAACCCTGACGCAACCCTGACGAAACCCTGACGAAACCCTGACGAAACCCTGACGAAACCCTGACAGTTGCTATATGCAAACAACAAGATTGTTGTGTACGAACAACAAGATTCCACTTTATTGGCGCATTAGCAGAATTTTTGCTGCGGTGGTGCTAATACGTAAGTATCTAAAATATTTTTAGTGTTAACACTTTACAAAAAAGAAAATAAATCGTAACATATATAGAAATATATATATACCAGATTGTTAAGTTGAAAATTATCACTAATGAGAAGGTATATGTTCTCAATACGTCAGAGATTCTGCTTTTGTGTGTCCTACAAACGCGTATCTAATCGCAATGCAACATCCATTGGAATAGTAAATATTGTTGTGTACTAATACATTCCCTATGCACACTGTTATTCCAATCGAAGGTGTCCTATTTTAAGGATCAATTAATTTCCATGTTCCTATAATAATTTCTACGTGTTTAATTCTATCGATGACCTAATTTTCATTTAAGCCTTTCAAAAGTTAATTGAATTATTTTAACACATTGCAATGTCAAACTTCAATTATACATGGCTTGCCTAAGACCATCAAACATTGTTCAAATTATTTCTAACAAATAAACATAAGTGATACAATTATGTGCAACGTACGTAAATATGTTTTATGGTTTGATAATTTTTTTTTTCTTCTATGATGAATTCAACGTTGTTTTCATATAATAACGTTGTACAAAATAAGATAAGAAATAATATGAAGCCATATGTGAAATACACCCTAAGTGATGTCACATACTTATGACGGTCTTGAGTCATAACATTTGCATATATCTATTTGTATTGTATGTGTGTGTGTGTGTGTCTAACATAATCGTATCGTCAAATACATCAAACAAAATGTTGCATAGATTATAATATAACACTAGGGATGCCCCGACACGCGTTTCTGTGGCTCACAATCAGTCCGATATACACGTATTTAAGTCAACGAATTACCTTATACCGCCATCTGTTAGAATCTTATCGAACTAACAGAGATAATCATGACTCTTTGTTAATAAACAAATAATATTGCGATTATAAATTGAGATATAAATTATCCTATCTTTCAAGTTAGATGAAACTGCACACAGTGTGCAAAATTTGATTAAAATCGGTTCAGTAGTTTAGGAGTCCATTGCGAACAAACAACGTGACACGTAATTTATATATATATATATATATATTAAAGAAGAAGAAAAAGAAGATGATTAACACGTTGAGCGCCACGTCAGTCATCGGTGACTGACATTCTATATGTTTAGGCCGCGTCAGCCACCGATGACTGACAGCGTGTAACATGATATATCTAAGTGGTGTGCGTGGCCTGACGGAAACGACTTCTTTGAAAATGAGCGTGGAGCTTAATGTGTTAAAATGTTTTCAATATAAATTTGTGAATTGTAAATTACCATTACATTTTTAATAAAAATCTGCACACATATATAGATACTCACATTCATACACATTAATATTGAATGACAAGGTAAAATATAACATCTGGAGAGATCAAGCTTTTTTCAAAAGGTTTTCAAAGAAAAGAAAAAAAAAGTTAGACCTCTCGAGGTTTTCTTTTTTGAACACTGCACTATTGAAAAGCAGAATAGAAAGAAACCTTTTATTCCTTACGTTTACATACCAAATTTATATGTATATATATATATATATAAGTTTCTCCTTCGAAGATTTAAAAGCCATCGTACTAGAAACATCTGCTTACCTGGCGTACCCGAAAATTTCACCTTTAAAATCTTCTTCCCTTTTATCGTCCCAAACTCGACTCGTATTCGAAACGAACATTTTTTCTTTTTTTTCTTTTTCTTTTTCTTTCGAATGTTTTCTAATGATAGTTTTGAAAAAACGTAAAATAAAATAAAAAATGTAATATTGTAAATAATGAGAGGAGATTGTGCAACGAGTTGTTTGAAAATTTAACGAGATCGTTGGATTCTTTTTATTTGAAATTTGTGAAATATTATTTTTTATATTGGATCTATGTTAAAAATTAGAATTATAATAAATATTATATTTTATTTAATATTAAATACAAAATATAAATGTTATATTTAATATTTATTTATTTAAAATTAAAACATTTCAATCAATATTAAATATTAATTATTAAATAGTAATATTAATATTAAATAAAATTAAAAAAAATATATTATTTAAATTACAAAATTTATATAATATATATTATAAATATAATAAATATCTTATATTTTATATAATATATATTTAATAAATAATATTATATTTATATTTAATAAAATAATAAAAAAAATATAACAAATAAATAAATAATTATAAATAATAAATATAATAATAATATTAAAATTTTGTAAATTTATCAAATATAATAATAATAAATAAATTTTTATAATAATAATTTTATATTATATTTAATAAATATAATAAATATTATATTTAAATTTATTATATATTAAATATAATTATTATTTATATTATATGAGGTTCATATTAACTTAACCAAATACATTTGTATTATTCTTATTTTTATGAATAAGATTTTTCATTGTAAAATATTTTCATGTAAAACTAGAAACAGATCATTTACGAACATTCTGTGAATTGGTATAGTTTTCAACATAAATTACAAATCGAATATAATCAAAGTAGTTCGGTAAATTCTACCATCTTCTACTAGGTACAATCAATTTCAATAACCTCGTTTCAAACGAGAAATCTCGTTGAATTCTATACATCTACAGATGCAATAACACATTTTACTTACATACATATATCGTGGTATACATCACTACCACAATCTTATCCACAACTATCAACTACATTCGTATAAATCTCTAAGGAACACACATGTACACATAGATATAGGTACAATAGTTACGTACAGTTCGATGAGGTGGAAAAAAATCGGTTCCAACTTTCAAATAAAAACTATACATATATATTAGGGTGGATCAAAAAAATCAATTATTTTTTTGTTTACAAGAGACACGGAAAAATTGGTTGCTAGACACCTTAAAAAAAAATTCTCACCAAATATGACCTCTTAATTTTAATAAGAAAATCCTCCGCATCGCAGTTTTTTATTATTTGTTTTTTTTTTCAGTCTAATAGATTAAAATTCATACCTCATTATTTATTGATTGTAGAGAAAAATGTTCTAGACAAATTTTGTAGGAAATTTAATGCTCTACAAAAAAGGTATCTTATATTTTTCTCGTAAATCTCACCATTTGAATGATATTGAAGATTTAAGTTTGATTATTTTACAACAAATCTCATTTTTTTTTTTTTTTTTATGAATTTTATAACTCGACAATAAATGACTATTATAAAATGAGCGATACAAATTTTTGTAGGAAATTAAATGCTCTATAAAAATGGTGTCTTATGTTTTGGCGTTTAAATTAAGCGTTCAAAAGATATTCAGAGACAGAAATCAGTACACAATGAAAGTTTGATGATGAATTTCGTGTACCAAAATTAAATGAATTGGTTTTGGGTATGCCACCATATGTTTATCACCATATTGCACACTTCGATAAATAGTACACCTTCGGAAACAAAATATTAATCTTATTGTGAATGTATAAATAATTTAAAAAAAATGTATCTAACACACGGATGTGAACACAACGTTTGAAACAAAACAAAAAAAACAGATTTGAAATTCTACATCCCCTACAATATGATAAAATCGGAATTGGAATAACAATAATTTTAATCCGTCGATAACAACGTCATTTTTATCATCCTGGTTGAATCTATGAAAAAAAAAAAAAATAGAAAAAAAATTGTTTCGTGTTTTTTTTTTTTTTCTATTCGATCGTTAACAAATTATTACGTATTACAACACGATATGTAATTACGAAAGGGATTAGTTAATTCCATGCTTTGTGGTATGAACGAAACGGTTCGATGATAATCCTCCTACTTTCCATTTTTGTTCTTTTATTTCGTAACATTTGAACTTTCTTTTATGAAAATGTGTTGATGTATGAATTTATAAATGTTGATTGAAAGTATAAAATAAAAAATGATTATCTAACAATTGATATTATATTTTTTAAATTAACACGTTAACCAGGAGGGACGTATAAATACGTTAAATGTATTGTTTGAAAGGTTAAGATACAAACCTTTGTAGTTTATATATAAATAAATAAATAAAATATATATTTCACGATGTTTTAATTTATTTTAAGCATAAATAATAATAAATGATAAATTATAAATAAATAATTTTAAAAAAGTTGTGTAATTAGAAAGGGAATTCCTTGGTTAACAGATTAATATATGTTTTATATGAAACTACATAATAAATATAATATAATAATAAATAAAATATATAATACAGTGATCTGTGGCATGGTGTTAAAGTCTCCGATTCATATCCGCGGTATCGTGGGTTCGAATCCTGCCAGTCGCAACAAAATACAAAAAAAATAAAATATATAATATATAATAATATAAATAAAATATATAATATATAATAATAAATAAAATGTGTAATGTAATAATAAATAAACTATATAATAATAAATACAATATGTAATATAATAATAAATAAAATATATAATATAATATTAATAATAAATAAAACAAATAATAGTAATTTAAATTAAAAAACTATAATACTAAAAAATTTTAAGCATAAATAACTATAAATAATAAATAAATAAGTATATAAAATATAATAAATAAATAATAAAAAAAAAGGTACGTAATTAAAAAGAAAAATCCCCAATTTTAACAAATCTATAAATGTTTCATATGAAACTACATAATAAATATAATATAATATAATAATAAATATAATATATAATATAATAATAAATAAAAATAATAATAATAATAATTAATATTAAAAATAGAATAATATTAAAAATAAATAAAAATAAAGTACAGTATTATTCGAGAAATAAAAAATATAATAATAAATAAGAATAATAATAATAATAATAATTAATATTAAAAATCTAATAATACTAAAAATAAATATAAGTCAAATATTATTCGAGAAATAAATGGTGTTAATCAAATTAGGAAATTGCATTTTATCTCATACGTCGTATGTGATAAGAAAGATAAGAGATAGAAAAGAAACAGGTGTAAATGAAAGTGCAGGTGTAGACGAAAATATTTGACACGACAAATACACGTTGAATTACATTTTTGTTTTTGTTTTTCAAAATAAAAATAAAAAAAAATAAAAAAAAAACAACAAAAATAAAGCAAACTATTTTATTAATATTTTTTTTTTTCAATAAAATTTACTCAATTTTTCACAAACTTTTTGCACAATTAATTAGAAATAAATACTAATAATTACGTTATTATTTGATCGATATTAAAAACAAAGATACTTCGAAGAATATAAACGAATAAAATTTAATTTGTTTATAAAGTGATTGAAAATAATTGTGGTTGGGGATTTCAGAGGGGTTGGTACAATCAGTAACATAAAACTAAACCCACCCACCTAACGTTATACTTTTGCATTGAATTTTTTTTTTCTTTTTTTTCTTTCTTTCTTTTACTTGCAAGACTTCACGAAGTCGAATAATTTAAAAGCTGAAATAAAAGGAAGAAACGAAACGAAACGAAACAAAACAAAACAAAACAAAACAAA
Organism: Polistes dominula; assembly: GCF_049000335.1. Lineage (NCBI taxonomy): Eukaryota > Metazoa > Arthropoda > Insecta > Hymenoptera > Vespidae > Polistes > Polistes dominula. The sequence goes on along the minus strand of NW_028301058.1, from coordinate 2,223,697 downwards.
AATCCTAAGAGGATACGATGAAAAGGAGAATGAAATAGTGGGAGTTAAAGAGAACAAAAAATAAAAAGAGAGTAAGAGAGAGAGAGAGAGAGAGAGAGAAAGAGGAATGAAAGAAGACTTGCACGAAGAATCGATACAGAACTCCTATAAGGACTTTAAAGAGTCTTATCGTATCTCTCGTTCAATTTATTTTCCTTATCTCTTTGCACGGATAAAAGGGTGATAAGGAAATAGCCCATCGTCCACCAAAGTATCCAATGTTAATGTTTTACCTGTACTTGTGTAATTATTACACGTGGGAGGGTAAGAGTGGAGGCATTTATGAATACAAATACAAATATTTAAAATATTTCATTAATCTTCTTCTTAATATATATATAAATTACGCGTGTCACGTTGTTTGTGCGCAATGGATTCCTAAACTACTGAACCGATTTGAATAAAATTTTGCACACTGTGTGCAGTTTCATCCAACTTGAAAGATAGGATAGTTTTTATCTCAATTTATAATCGCAATATTATTTTATTAATCGCGAATTATTTGTTTATTAACAAAGAGTCATGATTATCTCGCTGTTTCATCAAAAATGGCAATAGCAGTACTCCGTGCTTGAAATTTCGAATGGTAACGCACTTGCAAGGAAGTACTGTATCTAACCTGAAATTTCAGTGTATGATAGTTCTTCACTTTAGTGTAAACAAAGTAATTTTAAAACAAAGTAACCTTAGTTTCTCCGAAAAGTAGTGAGGTTTTTTCCGAAAAGTAGTGAGGTTTTTTCCGAAAAGTAGTGAGGTTTTTTCCGAAAAGTAGTGAGGTTTTTTCCGAAAAGTAGTGAGGTTGTTTCCGAAAAGTAGTGAGGTTTTTTCGAAACTTAGTTTTTCGAAGGTTTCACTTCTAACACGTGTGATCTGCCCACATGATATTTTCTTTTTTTAGCAAAAGAGCTTTAATGCCATCTATCGAAAATCAGCATGAACTTTTCGGACAACCCAATAAATTAGCGCCATATTCCAAACTTTTTGGGAACGTTAATTTCATTTGCTTTATTATTTCTTTTTCTATTTTGTATGAATAAGAAATTGATTCATAATAATATATAATAATATTCATAATAATATTTCACATAAATGTGAAATCGTTTAGAATTTAGATCTATGTGTGCGTGTATGTATGTGTGTGTGTGTGATTTGTGTGTATATGTTGGAAATATTTTGAAACTAGAGATCCTTCAGTTTCTTATAAGATTTTTTTGGTCACTCATGGTCAGAAAATGTTGAAGAAAAATTGACCGAAGAAACACAGAAAGAAAAGAAAAATGCAAGAAAGCAGATGAAAAAAAGAAAAAAACGTAGGAAAAGTATACAAAAAGGTAGGAAGAAGAAAGTAAATGGACATTTTTTTACGATGTGGACGACTTAACTCGTAAAAGCAAGTCTCTCGTGCTTGCCAAAAAGGATTAGGACTTAGAAGTTTAGATCTCAAGTAAGGGAAACAATAGACGACACGTTGGACAAGTTGAAAAGTTTTGACCAATCGCATTACGATATACCTTACCTGTCCTCTTTTTTCTTTTTATTAAACTTTCTTTTTTTTTTTCTTTAAAACAAAAATTACTAAACGCACATTAGATAATTGTAAAAAAAAAAAAAAAAAAAAAAAAGACAAACAAATATAAAACATCAAATTATAAAAACCAACAGAGTGTTTAACTTGTGCAATGAAATACGAAAAAAAAAACCATTTTCCTATAATTGAATAAAAAAAGAATTAAACAATAATTGTATAAAAAAAAAAGATGATTAGATGATTGTAAATAAAACAAATATTAAATACACACGTATTCAATAATATCTTTCAATATTTTGTTCTACTAGGGATTTTTTATTTATATTTTTTTTTTCCAACTTCTTTTCACTACTCGCTGTATCTTTAGAAACGTTTGATTACCTTAACGAGAGTTCGTATTTCGTTTAATCAACATTGGGTTATTTTCAATCGAGGATTCATCAAAAGGGCTCGGCACTTACTTGTTTTTTATTTTTATTTTTTTTTTTTTCAATATGTTTTCAAGTACCTTTTTCAATAACTCTTCCTATTCCAATGACTACCACCTTTTCACGTTGCAATTAATTTATAAATTGCGTATACGATGTTAAAGATGGGATCGATAATCATTCGTTTCATTTATATGAGTTTATTTCGTTTGATAAGATTAATGAATGTTTATTTAATGATAATGAAAAAATGGAGGGGGGGGGGAAAGATAGTTTTATATTTTACTAGAGTCGAATATCGACCAACTTCAACCTATAAACTTTACGATTTACAAACTGGAATCGAATAACTTCGATTATCGACTCGAATATTGACTAACTTCAACCTATAAACTTTTTGCATAACAATTTATAAATAAAAAATTAATTAAATAAACAATTTAAATTGGACCGAATTGTAACGCAAAACCATTATCGAATCCACCTTAAGACACACACAAAATTTCATTAAAATCGGTCCAGCCGTTTAGGAGGAGTTCAATGACAAAAACGTGCACAGAAGAATTATTTATATAAAGATATGTTTAATTAAATTAAAATCAAAATATATATATATATAATTCATTTATTAAATGTTCTCCTTTCTTTTCTTCTTCCTACTTTTATTCTTTTTTTAAATTGTTTTTTATTTAGTTTTGAGTTGAATCTATCTATCTTCTGTAGAAATGCTTAAAGTCTCTTTTAAAAGTTTATTATTCATCGTTGTACGTTCTTTTAATCGATTAATAAAACTTTGAAAGTTTCTCAGTAGTGTAATTATATCGTTCTAAATAAAACTTTGAAGATGAACGCGAAAAACAAGTTGTTTGAACGTTCTTATTATTTTTTTTTTATTTTTTTTTTTGTATGGATAGATTTGTTAAATATAAAAAAAGATTTCTTTTTTCTTTTTCTATATATTTAAATATATATTAAATGTTATTTATAGTAACGAAAGTTTCAATAATTAAATTAAATATTAAATAATTAGAGGTTGAATCGAAAAATTGGTTGAAGTTTCACGACAAAAGGTGGATTAAGTATTGAAAAAAAAAATAAAAATATGTGAAAGACAAATAATTTCAATTTTAGAGAATAATTTTATATTTTAACACTTAGCATGCGGGTATATTTCACCGTCAAGTTACGCGTGTAGCGGGCATTTTTTTATTAATCGCGCATGAATTTGATCAAAAATTTCTTCTATCTTATTTTTTGCGTCTTTGTCTAATTATATACTACATATGTCATTGAAAAATGCATAATTAATCATAGATGTAGTTAAGTGCATTTTTCACTTTACTGTGCTGTAATTATACGGTATTTACTATTCATCAAAAATTTATTAAATTCGTATTTTTACGTGAACCGCGCTCCAATGATAGAATGTGAAAAACGTAAAAATACGTTGCCCGCATATCAAGTGTTCAATTAATTTATTTATAAATCAATGATAAAATATTATTATTATATATATCTTTTTATTAAATAATAAATATATTTTTATATTTATATATATATATATAATTTTATTGTTATATACATTTTAACTATTATTTATTTATATGTTATATTATATATTATTTATATATTATATTTATATATAATTAATTTATATACAATTTAAAATATTAATATATTATATTACTAATTTATTATATAATTTAATATTAATTTACATATATATTTATAATTAACTTAATTATATTTTATAATTAGATTAATATAAAAAATAAAATATAATTAAATTAATATACAAAAATTTATGTAACAATAAAATATATATATATATATAAATTAATAAAAAAAATTATATTGTTATAATAAAATTTATGTTAACATAAACTGATGAATAAAAACATTACAGTCATAATTAGCATTCATTAGAATTAATCAGAATAACATAATAATTTTTTAAATGGAATCATCTTCTCCTCCCTACCCCTTTCCCACCCTCAAATTCATCATTGTGTATCTTCAATAATTCATCATACAACTTTAACATTCCTTTTGATGTTAGGAGGAATAAAAAGGTATCGAAGCTTTTCTGTTCGATGTGTGGATATGTGGATTTTCTGTGTGGATGTGTGGATGTGTGGATATGTGTGTGTGTGTGAGTATGGTTGTATATAGGTATCATATATGCATGCATACACATATGTATATGTATTTATGTATTTGGACATCACCGAAACAAAGGGATGTTCCTTTCCACGCATACGATCGATACGCAGGACTGAAATGTACGGGGGTTGGTTGAACTGCGGATCTTACGAGAAAGTACCCAATGTTCGCCATCTTTTTTTTTTTGTTTGCTACTTTCTTTCTCTTTCGTTTGCTTTTAATTATCTTTCGAAAGATTGCTTACTCACTGAGAATTTTCTCAGTTAGAAGAGGTGGGGAGGGAGGGATCGAGAAATGATAATTAAAATTTTTCCGTTCGGATTATCCTTCGTAAATAATTTCTATTTTTATGTTCATTTTATTATTATTATTATTATTATCAATAATATTATATGTGTCGTATAATAACATTGTACAGATTAAAATTAATTGTAGTTATTTGAGCAATTAGTTAATTGATTAAAAAATTTACAAACTGTATTATAGTAATAATAATAATAATAATAATAATAATAATAATAATAATAATAATAATAATAATAATAAAATATAAATATTTAAAATATAAATATTTAATATAAATATATTATATTTATTCTATTATATTCATTTTTATTAATAATGATATTAAAAATATTATTTAACAAGTTGCAATGTATTAGGGCGAATCATAAGTAACTTCCGGATGCGACTATGTAGAATTTTTCTACGATTTTTTTTTTTTTTTTTTTAATAAATAATAAAAAAAAATATTATTAAGATTATCATACATTTAAAGCTCATAAACGTTTGAAAATTCTATTAACGTATGCTTGAAAATATTGCAATATCATTGAATTTATTTTTTTTTTATTATTATTATTATTATTATTATTATTATTATAATATGTCTATTTATAAAAAAAGTGTATTGAATTACTACGTAGAAATATTTTTAAGCAGCAAAACAGTAGCAATAACCAAACCAACACCACCATCAGCATCAGCATTAATAGCAACAGCCAGTATTTTATTAATTATTATCATATTTCAGTTATCCTACTCGCCTTATCAGCATAAAAAAGAAAAAAAAAAACAAGTAGAACAAAAATCGAGAGAAATGAGTAAAACGAGTTGATGAAGCAAACGTTGTCATCATCATTTATCATTTTTCTCGTGTGTGTGGTACACATTTATATTACAATTATAAATACAATTATAACATTTTTTTTTTGTTTTATTTTATAATTACAATAATAAAATATGATTGTGCATAAACTTACGTTTAGAATACGATAATTGTTTTTAATATTTAATTAATTAATTATACTTGTGTGTGTGTGTATGCGTTTTTTTGCAAGTACGTTTAATCAGTTACGTTTAATTTTTGTTGAATGTATTAATTTGAGTTGTTGTTTTTTTTTTCTTTACTTCGTTTTAATTAGAAAATTTTAATGAAAATTGTCATTCGAGATAGAAGAGAAAGTAACAGAGAGTATTATTGATTTATTTTTATATTATATTTTTATATATTTATATTTTCATATATTTTTATTTTATATTTTTATATATTTATATTTTTATTTATTTATATTTTATATTTTTATATATTTATATTTTTATTTATTATATATTTTTATTTTATATTTTTATATATTTATATTTTTATTTATTATAATATATGAGATTATTATTTTATATTTTTATATATTTATATTTTTATTTATTATATATTTTTATTTTATATTTTTATATATTTATATTTTCATATATTTTTATTTTATATTTTTATATATTTATATTTTCATATATTTTTATTTTATATTTTTATATATTTATATTTTTATTTATTATAATATATGAGATTATTATTTAATATTTTTATATATAATATTTATATTTTTATTTATTATAATATATGAGATTATTATTTTTAAGATACATACTTACTTATGTGCAAAATATGATCGTATTTGTATGTATATTTGTATGTATATATGTATATTATATATGTATGCTATGTAGAATATAAAAGCAAGCTACGTTTCCAGGCATAATTAAATTTTGTTTTTTTTTCTTTTTTTCTTTTTTTTTTTTTTGCATAACGATGCATAGCATAAAAAAAAAAATCTCGGTAGAGGAAGAGGATCGTTTTTTCTGGTCACGAAATTTTTTAACATTTTTTTTCCCTTTTATCTTTTTTGTCACGTACGCGATTGAACCTTCTTTCATGTTTTTTTTTTGTTTTTAATTTTGTTTTTAGTAAATACATAAATCTAATAAGATTGATTCTTACATTTTATTTTTTATTTATTTATTAAGTTGTAGTAAAATGTTCGTTTGCAACTTGAAGATATATATATATATATATATATATATATATTTTTTTTTTTCTAATAAGATTGATTTTTCCATTTTATTTTTATTTTATTTTATTAAGTTTTAATAAAATGTTCGCTTGCAAATTAAAGATATATTTTTTTGTCCTAGTTTAATTTAATTTGCGATTTTTTTTATGCATAGGGTTGATATAACGTAGTAAACTTTGTGTTATTTATTTTTTATTTTATTTTATTTTTTTTTTTTAAGAAGAAAACCCTCAAAACAACTTTTTTTGTTTGTTACCCTCGTTTAACTTTTTCTTCTCTTTTTTCTTTTTAGACATAGCATAAGATTGATTTTTCTAATTTATTTGTTTTATTTATTAAGTTTTAATAAAATGTTCGTTTGCAAATTAAAGATATATTTTTTTGTCCTAGTTTAATTTAATTTGCGATTTTTTTTTATGCATAGGGTTGCTAACGTAGTAAACTTTGTGTCCTTTTTTTTTTTTTTTTTTTTTTTAAATAAGAAAACCCTCGTTTAACTTTTCCTTTTCCTTTTTCTTTTTCTTTTTTTTTAGACATAGCATGTTTTATACGTCATACAAAATCCTGCTTTTGGTTTAACGTTTCTCCAGATGATCGTCTTACAAATTTTCGGATAGAAAAGAAAAAAGCTTTGCAAAGCATTTTTCTTCCTCCTCGTCAATTTGAATCTCAAAGGATTCAACGAAATAAAAGGAATTAAGAAGAATTTCAAAATAGGGTCAATGAGAATTGCATTTATATATTTCATTTTATTATTTTATTTTATTCAATTAATATTCAATGAAAATAGTACTAATAATAATAATAATAATAATCATAATAACAATAACAATAATAATACTGTAACATTATTCGAATATCTTTTACGACAAAATATTTGTATAAATGAATAAATGAATATTAATAAAATAAATTATAAAAATAAGAAAGAAAACAATGAATATTATATGAATATTTGAAAAAAAATGAATTAAGAATTATAAAATTTTAAATAAATAAATTAACAACTCCGTTTTGAATTTAGTTTGAATAGAAAAAAATAAAAAAGAATTAAGCCATGTTTTCTCTCTTTTCTTCTTTTTATTTTTTTTTTTTTTATTTTAATATTATAAATATAAATATAAATATAAATATAAATATAAATATAAATATAAATATAAATATAAATATAAAATAAAATTTTAAATAAATAAATTAACAACTCCGTTTTGAATTTAGTTTGAGTAGAAAAAAATAAAAAATAAAAAATAAAAAATAAAAAAGAATTAAGCCATGTTTTCTCTTTTTTCTTCTTTTTATTTTTTTTTTTTTTATTTTAATATTATAAATATAAATATAAATATAAATATAAATATAAATATAAATATAAATATAAAATTTTAAATAAATAAATTAACAACTCCGTTTTGAATTTAGTTTGAGTAGAAAAAAAAATAAAAAATAAAAAATAAAAAATAAAAAAGAATTAAGCCATGTTTTCTCTTTTTTCTTCTTTTTATTTTTTTTTTATTTTAATATTTTAAATATAAATATAAAAATAAATATAAATGCGAGACTTTAAATGGTGTGTGGCCCCGAGCTTTAAGTGTAATGCACTTTATAATAAATATATACCACCACCTGGCCTTCTGTACACCTGTGCTGGTACTTTAATATTTTGAAAAAGGAAATAATGATATCGTTGAGAGAAAAAAAAAGGACTCTCTTTTTGATAGAAAAACGTAAAGAACTACCACGGTGTGCAAACTATATCCAAAAAGAGAAGAAAATAAAAAATAAAAAAATAAAAAACTGTATATTTTCGTGTCAGTGCATTTTCTTTTCTTTCAAATCTCCTTGTACACCAATGCAGTCACAGATATATTTCAGGAAAACGACAACAAGAAAGACAAGAAGAATATCGTCGTTATATATTTCTTCATAAACTTTTCAACTGTAAATCAGAAGTTTCTCTTAACTTTCGATAACCTTTTTCTTTTTCTTTTTCTTTGTTTTTTTTATCCACAACCATGCATAGAAGACAAATGTTTTACGATATTTTACGAAAGTGTACATTTTTATTTTTTTAACGTACGTATTATGCACTTATGCTGTTTTAAATAAATGAAAAGAAAACAATTATACGAATGATAAATATAATCAGTCTGGTAAATGTACGGATAATTTAATATCGTAATATTATACATATATATATATATATATATATATATATAAATGTATTTTTCAATGAGATTTATATTTGAGAGTATACAAATATTCCGTTTTGATTTCATTAATAAACATTGATATAAATTTCAATTAATCCTTCGTATCGAATAATCATCGTTGGGTTTTTTCTTTTTGTCTAAATAAAAATCAATCCCTCGTTGGTTTAATTTTTATTTTATTTTTTTCTGATAATACTCATTTATCACATAAACGTGTATTTCAAACGTGTTTTCAAACGTATGTAAAAAAAAATTGAATCACCAAAGTATTAGGATCTCAAGCAGGGACCCTATAAGAGGGACGCGCCATACACATTGCTAAAATCCATCCCTCGTTGGTTTTTTTTTTTATTTTATTTTTTTCTGATAATACTCATTTATCACATAAACGTGTATTTCAAACGTGTTTTCAAACGTATGTGTAAAGAAAAAATTGAATCACCAAAGTATTAGGATCTCAAGCAGGGACCCTATAAGAGGGACGCGCCATGTACATTGCTAAGCTGAAAATTTGGGGGGACAGCTTCCGTTGCATTCCGTTGAGCAAAAAAAAAAATGTGTTCTTTCGAATAAAAATGAAAAATAACGAGACAAAAATACACTAAAAATTTGTCAAACTTTTGAAACATATGAAAACAAAAAAAAAAAAAAAAGAGAAAGAGAGATAGAAAAAAAAAGGGAATTGAAGGGAGAGAGAGAAAGGGCATGATAAAGGTATAATTTGTCTTTGGGGAAGAAACCTTGTTATATCTTCATATTTATTCTAAGGTCGAAGAAAGAAAGTAAAGGGAGAGCACATTTTTTTCGAGATTTTTCTAGCGATTTCTAAGTTAAGAAGAAAAAAAAGAAAAAGAGGACAAAAAAATGGACCTCGTGAAACGAAGTGAAGAAGAAGAAACAAAAAAAAAAGATTTGTGTGTAATATGTTAACAGAAGACCTTTCCATAAATTTCATCCTCACCAATTTTGAAAATATGAAAAAAAAAAAAAAAGAAAGATGAGGAACAACTTTCTTCCTTGATTTTTTTTTTTCATCTAATGGAGAGAAAATAATTAATAAAATAACATTTAAAAAAATAAAAAAAGAAATCAAAATCTTGAAGAAAGAATTTCGAAAACGAAAGGAAACGACAAAGTTGAAAGGGGGGAAAAAAGAAAAAGGCCAAACTTTTGAGAAAAAAAGTTTTTGTCATAAAAAGAGAAAAATCAAAATGAAATTTTCGATGATAACATGATGCGACGACAAAAAAGAGAAAATTATTTTGATAGATAGAAAAAAGAAAGAAAGGAAATTTTCAAGGACGATAATTCAATGAATCATCCTATGACTTTTACTCTACGATATCTTTATCTATATATATATATACATATATGTAAATTCATTATGCTAAAGAAACTAGAAGCATTCCATTAATAACAAACTTGTGATATGAACGATATTTCTGATGTCATAGAAGGTATCTGAGAGAAGGTTCATTTCGTATGAGATTCTAATGAACAAAAACACTTGTAACTCATATAATTATTGTAATGAACAAAATTGATTAAACTTTAGACATTTATTATTGAAATTAATAAATGTAAAATAATAATTAAATATTTGTATTGTATTTGTTTTAATATAATAAAAGATCTCCAATTTTGTTGGTCATATTGTAATTTGATATAAAATATCTAAATAATTTTTATATTCGTTCAATTAAATTATATTTAATATTATTATTATTATTATTATTATTATTATTATTATTATTATTATTATTATTATTATTATATTTATTATATTATTATTTTTATATAATTTATTTTATATATGTATATATCATATTATTATTATATAAATTAAATAATTTATATTATTATTTTATTATTAATTTATATATTATTTATATAATATTAATTATTATTTTAATTATTATTATTATTTTTATATAATTTATGATATATATATATATATATATATATATATTACTATTATTATTATTATATAAATTGAATAATTTAATTAAATGTTAATATAAATAAAAATAATAAAATATTTAATAGAAATTAAATAATTTATATTAAATAAATAAATATATATAATAATTAAATAATCATCATGCTGGGTTATATGTAGTATAGGTATAATATAGATTATAAACTATATATATATAGTTTAATTAATAAAAAATATATAGTTTAGTTAAACTATATATATATATATATACACATATTTATATCTTGGTTTCATTTAAATATATGTAAACGTAAATTAGGAAAATCTACAAGTATAAGATAAGAAAATAAATCATTTTGCTTTTATGCGACGATTAAGAGATCTCCATTCGCGCCGAACGAATAAGACCGTCTTAACCCATTTTGGGTTACGTCGATTAAACCGGTGCTCGGTCATACGATCGATCGATTAGGATGATACGACCCTTTTGAAGGATATTACAATTTCTATCTTTTCTATTTCTAATATTTCCCATTCACCTCTCTTTCTCTCACAGACATACACACACACATAGATATATATATATATATATATATAAATCATACATAAACCTTACATTTACTGTCACAATTTTTCTCAAACCTTTTATCAATCATATTGGTCTATTTCATTTTGTTTTTCTTTCATAGTTAATTCGATTGAAATGAGAAATATTTGATTAATCAATAAGCAATGGTCTCGTTTTAAAAAAAGAACAAATTACAGATGTGTTATTTGATACTCGTAGTTAAGTGAATATGCCATGACTCGTTGATATTACACATGTGTGACATGCAACGTCAAAACGTCAATGACGACTAACATAATGACAAAGATGACGACAACGATGCGACATTCTCTCACACATGATCTGACATTTAAATATATGTATGCATATAATACACACACACACAGATATACTCAAAAAGAGAGATAAACGGTCATAGACGAAATTTCAACATTTTTATGATTTTCCTTTCTTTGAGATATCGCACGAAATTTCACAATTGACCTAACACTCTTTCGTCGTAACGACATTTTTTATCGTTTTTACGTCGACAACGTTCCCAATTTATTGGCCAAGACAATAAAAGTATTGTTCGAGTGGTTCTTCTTTATGTTTCTCATATATATATTTGATTTTTCAAAACAATTTTTACAATTGTTTCATTTTGAAAGTGTTGCAAGTTCATTTGCAGCAAGTAAATATATATATTAGTTTAATTAAATTAGTTTAAAACAAATTTATATAACAAAACTACATATTAACACTAGATATACCACCATTTTCTACCACACTAGTCAAAATGACTGGTTTATAAACAAAAAAAATGTTTTATGAGCCTTCCAGTCTTTATTTATTCTTACAAAATAACAAAAAATGTTTAACAATAATAACTTTAATAGATAAATAGATTTATAAACATTTTTCAATTATTTACAGAAATCAAATGTTACATGAAGTAGAAATTTTCAATTACAATGGTATATCTAATGTTAATAAATCAGTAGAAACATTGTCAATATTTGCCTAAAATTTTTAATTGACAGATATTCTAACCTTTAATTTTCTCAAAACAAGAAGAGATAATAGACTTCTGTCATTTTCAAAATAAACGGTTCAAATGAGAGATTGAAAAGAATACATTAATTTATTCACAATTTGTGTCAAATATCGTTACTTTTTAAAAATATATATATATATATACATAAAATAAATTAGGTTACTTTCACGTTAATTCACCATTTCATATACACTGAATATACTTTCAAATGATCGATATTCCATAAAATGTATATGAATCATATCGATTTAATAGAACTAACTTATACCAGAAGAAGAAAAAAGAAAAAAGAAAAAAGAAAAGAAAATAAAAGAAAACCTTAACGAAGATGAGCTACTTTCAATAGTAGTTAAACGATAATGATCGAGATCTATCGTCAGTAAACGTTAAAGATTGTTGTGTTCGAGGAGTTACAGCGAAATCGAAAGTGGAAGGAAAAGTCCCGAAGATAGGCGATGACGTCCGAAGAGGAAACATGTGAGAGACAGGTGTGTTTCACATATACACATACGTTGAACAGCACACAACAGAGACACGTACCTATATATATATATATTCACATGTATATGTTTACTTGACGTTTATCATATGATCTAAGTTATCGCGAGGTCATTTAATCGACTTTTGATTAAATAAAATGATAACGAATGGAAACAAAAAAAAAATATAAAGCAAAAGAAAAAATACACGCACACACACACACACACAACATATGCATTCATAAATATATTTTATGTATATAAAATATGACACGATAAAACACGAATTAGATCAAGCCAATAATAAAAATGAAAGGACCATTATACTTCCCCCTCCCCCTCCCCCCTGCTCCTACTACTTGGCAACTACGAAAATCATTTGAATGATGAACAACACGTTCTTATTCGAAATTACTCACACGTAATAAAACATAAATTTAATATTTGTTAAAAATATGTAGAACACAAAACCTATGAAATCAATAACCACGATCAATGTATATTATATTATATTATTATTATTATTATTATTATTATTTACATTCGTAGAACATAATTTGTATAATAAAAACATGGAGTATGAAAAAATTAATGTTCGATGACAATGAATGTTTTAACGTCAGAAAAACAAAGATGAAAACAGAAATAAAGAAAGAGAGAGAGAGAGAATAGAAAGGGGGAGGAGAAGAAGCAGTCGACGTTATCGATCAACCAATTAAAACGCAGAACGAGGAAGATAACGAAAGTGCCAATCTCGCGAACTTTAATAACTCGTGTACGTACGTCTTCTTCATTTACATCTACGAGACTAACTCTGATAATTCTAAATATAAACATAGAAAAATATATTATTCCTCTTTTTTTCTTTTCTGTAAAGTTATGCAAACCATTCTTCAACTTATAATACATATTATTGAACTGTTTGAAAAGTTCGTATCAATTTATAATATTTATTACATTATATTTTAAAGTTGGTTCAAACTTGTCAAGTAATTCCCAATGGTATAAGAAATTATTGGCTGAGGAAAAATGTATATTAAAATAAATTAATCGAATTTTTTATACACCAAAGTGTTTTTTGTTTTTTTTTGTTTTTTTTTTTTATTTTATTATAATTCGATACGAACTTTTCTAGCGAGACAATCAAATAAAAATACAAATACAAATCAAATTAACACTAGTAACATTATCACCATTTTCTACCACGCTAGTCAAAATGACTGGTGTATTACTTTTAAAAAATAACAACAAATGTTGAATAAATTAAGTGAATTTATAAACATTTTTAAATAACAAAATGCTTAATTATTTACAAAAAACAAATGTTACATGAAGTAGAAATTTTCAATTAAAATGGCTTGACCAATCAAAATGACTGATTTGGTATATCTAGTGTTAGTAATGCATTATTATTGTGAAAAATAGAAAGAATGCAAAACGTTCATTAAAATCACCGCAAATTCGTGAAACAAACAAAACCTGTATATAAATATATCTTTTTTTTTTTTTGCACTTGATAACACGAACTTTATATTTAACCTTGATGAAAATGTTTCGTCGAATGCATTGGCGTATTTTAACAAAGCTAATATCGGGGGGTACGAGGAAAAAAGTCTTTTGCAATTGTGTTGGAAGAAATAAATCGTGTAAAAAGAAAGAACGGTTTGTTTTGTTCCTTTCTTTCTTCTATTTCAAAATGTTACAATTGAAAAATAGTGAAGAAATACAAAAAAAAAAAAAAAATTAGGTTGAACACATGCAAGTAGATCTTATTTATCTTGATAAATATTAATAAAATCAAATTTCTAAATTTCACTGTGTATTTTTCATTTTTCTAATAATTAAAATTTCATTTGACTTTAATTATAAGATTCAAATATACTTCTTATGTATCTATTTATCTTTTTAATCTATCCTTGCATTGATAAATGTTATTTAAAATCAACATTTCGAAATTTCACTGTACATAAAACCTTTAAGTTTCTTATTTGAAAGAAATAGAGTACAAAGTGCCATTTTGAAAAAAGTCAAATTAAATTGAACACAAACAAATTATTACAAAAGACAATTCCAACACACATTTAAATATTTATCTTATATATATATATATACATATGTGAATACATTTAATAGTAGATTATAACGCAAGAAGTATCTCAGCAAGTTCGAATCTATTTTTCGAACAAAGAACCGCCAGGCTATGGGATTTGCTCTGTGTAAACACGGAATCCATTCTTCTTAGTGCATACTTGCAACAACACAAGTTACATAGTTACACAGTTACTAACATATAATAAAAAGATTATAAATTCCTAACAATTAATGTTTTACCAATACGATAATGCACAGTATAAAAAAAATCGTAATAAACATAATCTTCCATTGAAAAAAGAAAAGGAACAAAATAGTAAACAAATTTTTAGACGAAAACATCGACGATAATTTTACTTAAAAAAAGAAAAACGTTTAACGTCAAACTTCTCTCTCTCTCTCTCTCTCTCTCTCTCTCTCTCTCTCTCTCTCTTTTCTCACTGTCATTTTAACGCACGCGTTCGGAGCCCGTTTGTTCCGCTCTTTAATACTTCGGAACGATCGAATCGGAAAATGGAGAGTAGGGGAATAAGTAAAAGAGAAAGAGAATATAATAAATTGTAAGAAAGAAAGATAAAGAGGGGGGAGGGGGAGATAGAGAGTTAAAGGTAAAAAGAGAAGGTTTGTAAAGAGAGACGTCGACGTGGATCAGGTGAGCAAGCGGTCAAAGATAAAAGTGTCATTCGTCATAATCATACTAACTCCAATCAAGAGAAATCGAAGGTCGATCGTTCCGAGACTACTCTACGATCATTAAATAAAGAAAGAATGCAGGTATGAAAAAAAGAATGAAAAGGAAGGAAGGAAGGAAGAAAGTAAAAAAGGAAGGAAGGAAGGAAGAACGACGCATCGTCGTACCTCGTCATCTTGACGTCTTCCCTCAAAAAAAAAAAAATAATTAAAAAATAATACTGTACCTAACGAATTCATTCGATTCCATACGATTAATTGACATAATTAAAAATATATGTATATGAATATATATGATCTTTGTAAAACATACCTCTTCGATTAAACGGCCGGACCCGAACGGCGACCTTTATCTTATCCGTGGCCATTTCGTGTATATGTATGTATACGTGTGTGTATTTAAATGTATGCGTGTGATGCGTGCAGTGCTACGCGCGTGTACTCAATGTATATATGATATATGTATGAACTATGTATGTGTATGTATGTGTAAGTGTGTGGGTGAGTGTTTTCACACCGGTAACAACGCGCACACCGTCGTGTCGTATAACCTGATCACTCGTAACGGCTCGTTTCAGCTAACGCGCGCGCACAATTTCGACTTTCACAGGAACCTCATAACGCTAGATTATCTTCAACCCATACCGCGAACCTTTCATCTTTCAAACGGCACTACGTCTCACCGAGCCCATGACACACTTCGCCATATTGCTCGTAACTCGTCGTGCACCGCCGGACGACGATGATCGTCCTCTTACTATCGAGTGAACGTACTTACGAAGACTGCCGCCAGGAACGCTTCTCGCGATTTCCAACGGCCTTCGATTACTCTCGGATTAATTCGGTTCTCTCCGCTATGACGTCACGACTACCTGCATGCACCATCTAGTAAAATGCAATTGTACTAAGCGTGTCAAAAGTACGAGCGATCGATAGCGCTACCATCGCATGGCGCGAATCTTTAAACTGTTTTTATTGATTTGTTTATTTTTCTTCACTCCTTTGTTAACTATCGTTCGATTCAATTACCGAATCGCAATTGCTACAGATTTGTTGATTTTTAATTCATTTGTAATTTGGATTATTTCAATGAAAAAATTTATGCTTCTTGTTTAGGTTATTTGAAATTGTCACGTTTCTCCAATTTGTATATAAAAAGATACGAGTT
Organism: Polistes dominula; assembly: GCF_049000335.1. Taxonomy (NCBI): domain Eukaryota; kingdom Metazoa; phylum Arthropoda; class Insecta; order Hymenoptera; family Vespidae; genus Polistes; species Polistes dominula. The sequence continues at coordinate 2,207,013 of NW_028301058.1, read as the reverse complement.
GGCACTGGTAAGGTTATGTTATACTACATTTGACGTTATGATTAAATTACATTGCTTTAATATTGTCTTATTACTTTGACATATCGTGTTATTTATTATTTTTAGATATTAACTAAATGAAAGGAACGAATTTATCTGAAAGTATATCTTATACAATATTTAATTGTCTAAAAGCTATATGTAAAAATTAAAATATTGAGAATAAGACAGAATCTAACATTTAAAGAATTAATCAAAGATTTTCAAAATGATCATTAAATTTACAAAAATAATTCACTGCTCATCTGAACATCCATCTTATCCTGCTTCTAATCTATTGGATCACCGTAAAAACACTTCATGGAGATGTGCAAAGCCTGGAGAAATGTTAGCAACGGTTACCTTTCAATTAGCTGAACCTTCTACTATAACAGGAATTGATATTGGTAATTATCGGTCTTGTGTGGTTATTGTTACTGCATCTACATCTACAGATCCAGACACTTGGCTTCCTATCGTACAACATCAATTCATGAATAACGATGAGGCTGCGAATGGTAAATTCAAAGATCAAGTACAGTTGTTCACTAAAAAGGAATTAAATCCAGATAAAATAAAAACAAAATTTGACCGAATTAAAGTTACTTGTATGCAGTCAGCTAACTTGAAGGAATTATTTGGTCTAATGTTTTTCATAGCAAAAACAGAAGTAATGGTTGATTTAGGGCTAGACGTTTTTGGGCGATTCAAATTAAAACAAAAAGAAGAAAATGATGGCAAACCTCCGATAGATGAATTCAAAGAGAAATATCTTAAAATGATGGCGAAGAAGAAAACGGAACTAAATCTTAAGGATGATTTACTTAAAAAAGCTAAAGAAAGTGGTATAATGGCTTTCTCTAAACGCCAAGAAGAAAATAGGGAACCAATGAAAAGACCATTATTGGAAAAATTAGAGGCTGGTAAGACTGAAGAAGTATTTGGAAATCAAAATAAAACTCCTCCATCAAATAAATATGAATTAACTACAGATATAGCAATAGCTAATGCGACAGAGATGAAGGATAAACAAAATGAAAATATTATGCGTACTCCATTTGGAGACATAATACCTTCTTCAAATTCAAAGAGAAATAGTATTGATAATGTAGAATCTAAAAAACGTCCTTTGACTTCGGAGGAAAAGAATATACAGAAAAAAGTGAAAAAGGAATGTCCAAAATGTACGATAGAATCAGATGATAAACCATGTGCACAGTGTGGACGCTTGGCACAACCTGTACCACTTTCTCCTTCTATTACTAAAGTTACCAAAAATAAACCTAAGAAATTATTTTCTCAACTTTTTCAAGATATAACTTTTTCTCTTAGTGGATATGTTAATCCTCAAAGGGACGAAATAAGAAGAAAGGCAATTAAAATGGGTGCCACATATATTGCTAATCCAAACACTACTAATAATTTATGTACACACTTAATCTGTGCTTTTACTAATACACCAAAATTTCAACAACTGAAGAATCATTCTAAAATAGTATCACATAAATTTATCGAAGATTGTTATAATGAAAGAAAAAGGTATTTTACAAATTACATAAATATTTATTATACTATAAATTATCTATCTTTTAAATGAATAATTTTATTGTTAATTATAGATTACCATGGAGAAGGTATGCTATGGATAATAAAGAGAAAAAGAAACCTGAAAGCGAAGATGAAATTGAAGCTGATGAATCTCCACAAGGAACACCTAATCCATTCGAAGAGGACACAGATTCTGAAACCTATTATTAATTAAAAATAGAGATAACAAATCGTTTTTTATAAAAAAAATATTGAAAGTAAATTAACTATAGTTTATCTTAGTACATCACAATAAAAAGAATTTTAATTATTTAACTAACAATAAGAAAATTCTATTTACTGATGTACTGTATTTAGTATGTATAGAAGGGCTGAAAAGTTGAGAATTTTCAAAACACAAACTTTTAGTTCTACAAGATTTACTGTCATGAGATTCACTCTCATTCTAAGATAAAACTAATTTATTTTAATTATTCATTTGATAATTCTGTAGATTTTTATTTACTTTTCAAATTTAAACCTACAGATATTATAAATATTTTCTTGGACACAAATATCTTTTTATATTGTCTAACAAAACTTAACTACATAAAAATATACTAAAAAGATGTATCATTATATTTGATCTGTATAATATTCTATATTGTACATTCTATATATTCTTATATATTTTATTCGAAATAAAAATTATTTTTTTCTAATTTTTTTTCATTTTACTTTGTTCAGGATAGAGGATTAATTTTTTAATATACATGTTTGGATCGGTTTTTAAATATCTTTGATATATATATATATATATATATATTATACATTATAATATATATTGTTTATATTTATTTTATTTTGCATAATATAATTACTGACTTAATATACTAAATTGCATAATTTATTTATCATAATCGAATATCTATACAAAAAGTATAAAATTTTTGCTTCTATCTTATTTCATAAGATAATGTACAATTATATTATATTATGTGCATCAAAGTGTAAAAATTTTTTTTAAATAATTACTAAATATCTAAAACAATTATATTACTTTTTTTTCTCGTCTCTTTCTTTTTTTTTTTTTTAAAGGGAGTAATTTATATTATATTAATTTATATAATTTTATTATGAACATTTGATAATTTTCTGACAATCACAGTTTCTATATATTGTTAATTGATATTTTTAATATTTACAATTGCAATAAAATATTATATCTCAGTAAGAGTACAACTTACTTACTCTTTACTTTTATGAATATTTTATATATTCAAAACAATTGAGATATCACAAAATACTATAGGACAAAAGTTTAACCTCATTTTATATAACGTTCTGCATAAAAGCCTTAAAAAAATTAAATATCAAATCCCAATGATATTTTAAATTCAAGAATTATAGTCAAATGTTTAATATTTTCTCTTGATATTGCAATTAACGAGCCCCGATGGTTTTATTAAAAAGAGTATTAGCAATAGCAATAACTGGAGAGAACAATTTTAATGGATAATTGCTGCAAAGTATTCAATAAATATTAGATTAAAATGAAAATATAATAGTAATTATATACAAGTATAAAAATAAGAAAAAGACATACCCAACTCCAGTTACAGGTTCTGCTTCGATTCCACTTATAATAAAAAATGGAAATAGAACAGAAAAAAAGCAGCCACTGTGAAAAAAAAGAAAGAATTGTTTTTATATAACAAAAGACAATGATTATTTTATTTTATTTTATTTTATATCTTACCTCATTACATATGATGTAAACATTCGAATAGTTAGTGCTAATGGTAATCCAAAGCCCAAAAAATATGGCCAATTTTCTTCTATAAAAGTCAGTCGTCTATGCAATTCCCAACCCATATTGTACCATTTGTATTCAAAAGCATAAAGAGCATATAAAAGGCACGTATGTACAAGGGAAAGTATATCACCTAATAAAGGTAATGGCATTTTGGATACTAGCGTTGATTGTCCTAGAAATAAAGTTGCCACTAATAAACTGAAAAGATAGTCTGCTACCAATTTGGCCCAATTGGGTGGATTTGATGGTTTTCCTTGTCTATACCTATACGCACTATCAGCTATATCCTAAATTGATAATAATAATAATAATAATAATAATATGAAATATAAAAAATGAATATGTTCATAGTTATAGATTAAATTAGAATTGATTTTTACCTGAAACCAAAAACTGCTGACTATGCGACTCAGTAGAAAAAATGGTAATACCCAAACAGTTTCAAAAGTAAAAGATAAAAATGGTTGTGTCCAGGACCATACTGTTGCTGCCATATCAGGCGAATGGCCAAATATAATTGTCAGTAAATACTTAATGAATGGAAGAAGTCCACTTTCAAAAATTGTTATACTGACCCAAAAGACCATGCCATTTAGTACGCAGCATTCAATTGTGCGTTTTAACACTGTAGACCCTCTATTACATATAAACTTATTATTATATTTTGGTTAATTAAATTAATTCAATGATCATTAATCAATCTCAATTTGAATGTAATAACATACTGTTGTTGATTAGAATGTATTGCAGAGCTACGTGTAGGAGTACTTCTTTTGTGTTTGTCAGTTTTGGAAGGTTGTCTATTAATTAATCTTTCATTAATTTGTCTTTGTATATGAAAAAGAACGATAGCTCCTTTCAAACTGTCTATAAATCCTTTGCACACAGCATGGATTATCCCCTAAAACAATAATTTTAATTTAAAAAAAGAAAACCTATACATTGCCAACTTAAATACATGTATGTCAAAGAGAATACATATCAAACAGAAGAACAAAGCAATTGTTAATAGGTAAAATAATCATTTTGAAAATAATGAATTACAATTACAACTATTACTTACAGTTAGGTTATCCATCATGTTATGCCGAATTTGTGGATTAATCTATTGTCTAAGTGCATGGAGTGATCTGCTAAAATAATATTACTCAATATTTATATCTGACATGACAATAGAATTGGAAGAAAAGATAATTCATATATAATAAAGGAGAGAATAAGTTAGTGATTACAATACTTACATAGATGATATGAAAACTATTACGTTTATCAAATTTCTAATTAAAAATGTACTACAAATTTCCATCATAATCAAAAGTTAAATAAGATAAATCTTACAAAATCTATAAGTTTATTTTTTTCGATCAATTGTAACGAGTAAAAGTGGGAGAAGAAACAATTGCAACGATATACATCTGTTTGCAATAACTGTTTAGTTGTATAAATTCTGACCAGAGGTCGCGCATATATCAATGAGAGTTAAAAGATCATGGCTATCTTTGATCTTATTTTGTTTTTCTTTGTAGAAAGTAGAAATTAAAATCCAATTATAAATAAAATTAAAATATATCAGATAATGAAACTTGTATAATTTTTATTTTGATTATTAACGAGTATTATTTAAATAATCCATTATTCCACCACATTGCTACTAATAATTGTGCTTTGTTAGATAAACATTTTCAAAATTGTGAATAAGTTCTATACGCAATTTAAATATTAAATAAAATGACAATCGCTTTATATAATCGATCAAATGTTTCATCTTTATTTGCATAAAGAATTAATTCTTTTGAATTAATTAACCTATTATGTATGTATAGATTTGCATAATATAATCAGTATAATCATCAAGTCACGTTCGTTGAATCTATTCATTGTTAGGATTGGTATGCAAATATTAGTCCAATGAAACGTAAGATTTATATTGTTAGAAATAGAGAAACAATTTAATACTAAAATATATAGATATTTAAATATGACTCTTGCCAATCTTTTGCGATAACCTTCTATATATATAGATATAGATATATTCATACATATATTTCATAATTTACAATTCAAAGTATATAAATACTTGTACATACGTTAAAAATAAATCTTGGGAAATTGAACTCAGAAACTTTTCAACAATTTCTTTTATAAAGAAACATTTTTAGACAAATTTCTTTTATAAATCTTTACGTTCCTAGATACAATTCCAATTATGTTTTTCTTTTTTTTTTATACAGTTTCAAAATAATACAGTTTAAGAAAAACCATTCCATTATTTACAAAGTTTATTTCATTTAACGCAATTTTAATATTATTAGGTCGAGTCATAAGTAACTTCTGATGCGGCTATGTAACACATGGGCTGAGAAGTACCAGGCCTAACAAAGACAACACGGTTTTTTTTTTCGTTCAAAATTGGCTTTATTCATCAATATAATCTCTATCAAGAGCAACACAATCATTCCAAGGCCGCTCTAACATTTCAATACCACTTTTGTAGAACGATTTATCTTTTGCCTATCTTAAAATAGGTCTCAGTTTCAGCAATAACTTCTTCATCAGTGCTGAATTTTTTTTCAGCGAGCACTCTTTTGAGATCTGTAAATAGGAAAAAGTTCACTGACGGCCAGATCTGGAAAATACGGTAGATGGGAAAGCAATTCGAAGAACTCATAGCCCAATTCATAGAACTTTGCCATCGTTTTTTTGGATCAATTGTGAGCACGCGCGGCATCCACTTTGCACACAGCTTTCGCATGTTCAAGTATTCATGTATTAATGTCCTACACGTTCCTTTGATATCTTTAGAGTCTCAGCTAACTCAATCAACTTTATTTTACGCTTATTTCAAATTATTTTGTCGACTTTCTTGATGTTTTCATCGGTAACAGCCTCTTTCGATCGTCCGCTGAGCTCATCATCTTCGACGCTCATTTTGCCTCGTTTAAACTTAGCAAACCACTTCTCAACGATTGATTTTCCTGGTGCAGAGTCCGAATAATGTTTATCAAGTCAAGCTTTGGTTTCAATAATATTTTTTGTCAATAAAAACCAATGTTTTATTAACACACAAAAATCTTTTTTCTGTATCTTTTTGAAACTAACAAAAGCTGCTTCACTCAAAATGTTATATCTCACGAACCAACTATTCGACAGTTGGGAAATTTATACACATATCTTTTGAAGGTTAGTACTTACTAAAAATGAGATGAATGCAATAAAACTAGCGCCATTTATGTGTTAGGCCCGGGACTTCTCAGCCCATGTGTTAGAATCTATTTTTCGTATTTACCTACTATAAGTCACTGAAACAAACGGATTTTCGATATCACTATATAGATGAGGATTCAGTTAGTCTTCTGTTAACTTTTTTATGCAATCAATGTTACATTGTCTTGCACTTATCAGTCACAGAAACGCCATTCTTTGTCTCGTAAAAAACGGAAGTTATTTATGACTCGACCTAATATTTTCATTCTAATGTAATAATCTTTTTTAGGCAATCATTATTACGAAAAGATATCAACGAGAAAGAATAGATCGATTAATAAACAAAAATACAATATTGGAATTTCACGTGTGCCATTGACTGACGTTCAAGAAATTACCGAATACGAAGATTCCACGGACAATTATTTTACATCAATAAATAAATCAAAGGTACAAAGATAAACTATTTTATTTTTTAACAAATTCTATATCGATATATATAAGCATTAATATCTTTTACAAATTTTTAGGAAATTATATCGAAGAATGAAAAACTTGGATGCAATACTTTGTTAAAAAAGAAATTATTCGACAAAGGAAAGAAAAATCAGATTATTAGGAAAATAGAATCATCTAAATCTTCGATTGATAGTAAGATTTTATCCGATCATTTTCCAATTTTTAACCCTTTGCACTTTGCTGTCTCACCGTATGAGACATTAAAGTTTATTAGTGATTACGAGGAATGAAGTTATTTCAGCACAACTTTTTGAGACATGCATGTTTCCCTGATGTTTTCTCTTAAAATAGCACAAGACAATGAATCAAAATATAGTCAAATAACAAAGATATATATAAAAGAAATGTCAGCGTGTTTTGTGTTCTAAGAAAATGCGAGACGCGTGCTCACGACGGTTCGAGAACTTTTTGGCGAAACTTGAGAAGAGCGATAAGAAGAATTTGTAGAAGAAAGGTTTTTATAAGAGCATATCTCGCATTTTATAATGAGATTTATAATGTATAAAAAAATATTATCAAATAGTGTCACATTTCAAATACAATGGAACGCGCTCGCTTTTTGTTCAATTGCAACGCTATTACACATATACATTCTCTTGGTAAATAAGATCTTTTGGTAAAAGTTCTTTAAGTAAATATGTTCCTTGATGTCTACAGATTAATATAAGTCCAATATCATTAGAATCCGTTACATGGTTCCAAAGTTATACTAAATAATACGAGGTTCTGTAAATGTGCCGTTTCTGCCTCGAAGTCGCGCGGAGTTGCTGCTACCCAGCATCAAAAGTTGTACAGAGTGCAAAGGGTTAATTATTATTTTTAGATAATCTAAATCCCATTATATTACAGGTTCATCCAGTACAAAATTATCTATACGTTTACGTGGTGGTACAGATTTTCTTCAATCTCAATCAGTAAGTGAATGATTGTACCAAAAAATTCACATATATACACAATTACTGTTAAATAATTATTGTATGCATTATAGAAAACAAAAACGATTCTCGATGATTATAAAGATCGTTTTCTTCGAACGAAAAATATTCAGAAACCAATCGTAACAAGAAAACAAAGTGAATTCAATGATCGTAAGATTTACCAGCATAATTTCGATTAATTATACAAATTATACAGATGATTTGTTAATAATACAAATATTTGTATATTTACATAGAAAAATTTGTCTATGGTAAAGCAAAAGAATAAATCATCATTAAAGTTGTCAAGTTTCCAGAAAGAAAGACAAAGTGTTGAACAAACGAAGACATTAAAAAACGTCAGTAAACTAACAGTTCTTCTCTTATATCTTCACTTTTTATTATCATATTACTTATCTTTTTCTAAAAGTCAACGATTTCAAGAAATGTTGGAAATGTGTTAAAAACTAAATACAAATAAATGATTACAGCTTTATTAAGAGCTTAATTAACAATAATAATAATATAGAAATTATAAATACATTGATTTAACCCTTTCATTATAACATAATTTATACGACCAGTATATGGATTGCTGATAACGAAAGGGTTAAGTTATTATATAATTCGAGTTAGAAGTTGGTTCTTGTTAAATGAAATAAATAAAAGGATTAGGTAGTGAGGTTAGGTAACCAAATATCGGAAGATTTTAATATCCATTGCGGGTTAAAACAAGGCAACGCATTGTCACCCCTTTTGTTCAATTTAGTACTGGAATTCGCTGTCAAAGAACTACAGAAAAGTAAAGATGGTCTACAATTGAACGAGACAACACAATTGACATACGCGGACGATATTGCTTTATTAGGGAACAATGAAGAGTCATTAATTAATAACGCAAAAATATTAATAGATAGTACTAAAAACGAAGGGCGCACAAAATATTGGTCGGTATACCAAACAGGAAAAGACCACTAGGTAGACCAAGACGTAGATGGGAGAATAATATTAGAAGAGACCTGAAAGAAATAGGATACGAAGACCGCGAATGGAAGGATCGCGTTCAGGGACGGGAACAATGGCGGGATTTGGTATTTGTGGTAATGAACTTTCAAGTTCCTAATGCCAGTTAATAATAATAATAATAATGAAGAATTAATCATGCATCAAAATATAATATAATAAGTAAATAATTACATAATTAAAAATGAAGCGTGCTATAATAATATAGCTGAAATGTTATTATGCATTATTTTCTACAAGTAACAATTATATATTTTATACTAAGCGATTTCAACATTACATTGTACACGGAATATCATACTTGGCCCATCTAATATTTCGAAAATACCCGAATATTCTCCTTCAGGTGGATCATCAATTTCCACATCAAATTGACCTGACCCATAAGTACCCTAGAAAATGTTCGATCGATAAAATTATTACGTAAAGAATTTAAATGATAATGACACAATCATTGAAATTAATTCTTTAATACTTACAGCAGGTATTGGACAATTTCCTTCATTAAAATCAGGATCATCGAACGATAAGAAATAACCTTTGAATATGTCGCTCGAACTCATACTACATAAATCAACATTTTGTTCCATCATTGAATTGCCATCTTCATCGTTTATTATAACGTGCACCTACAATGATATTAAATTTATTTATTATTATTCGTTCGTTAAAAAAAAAAAAAAATCGAAATAATTTGAATAGAAATTTTTTCTTTATTACAAATTACTAAAAAAAAAAACAATATTAAAAGATATTTATATAAATGAAAATACCGCTACAGTACTCGGACTCAGTTCAGAATTAAAAGTCAATTTTGAATTCGTTACTCCTTTATCGGATACATTTAATTCGTCTAATGATAATTGTCCTGGAGCTAAGTTTTCTATGTTACAACTTTTTATTTTTAGTTCTGTTGCTTCCTGTAAACATGATAAACAATTATTGAACTATATTTATTGATCATATTTATATATATGTGAAAAAGAAACTCACAACGTAATATGGAAGTAATAGAGCGCACAATATCGAAACTGAAAATGCAAAATACATTTTCATTATTATTCACTTTTCGAGAAAGAATATTATTTCGTTGGTACTGACTAACTTCTCACGTTCCTTTAAAAAAATCTTTTTATATAGTCGTTGATGGATGTGCGTGCATAGTTCTAATAAAATGATTAAAGGATACCTAATCTATAAAAGATCTTTTTTTTTATTCATAACTTCACTACTACTATTATATATTTATATTATACGTTCGAATAATTGAAAGCGTGAGAACAGGAAATAACAAAAATAAGACAATAAAAGTAATTTAATTATTTTCCAGAATTCAGATACATTTATTGTCAAGGAATAATATTTATTTGTGACATTGCACGTTTGTGACGTTACTTGTTATCAAATGGTGAGAAAAAAATAATATATATATATATATATATATATATATATATATGTTACGATTAATTATTTCTATCAAGTTAAAAGTAATGCGTAATATTTATTCTATCTTTCCTGTTACGATAATAAAAAAAAAATGTTATTCGGTTGATACGTGAGAAATGAAGAATTAAAATGAGATTAAATATTAAAATAAAAATTCGAGTATAGTGCTACTCAGTATATTCAGTATATTCTATATTCATTCGAGTATAGTCGAGTATAGGCGAGTATAAGAGAGTATAGTCGAGTATAGACGAGTATAATAGAGTATAGTCGAGTATAGACGAGTATAATAGAGTATAGTCGAGTATAGACGAGTATAATAGAGTATAGTCGAGTATAATAGAGTATAGTCGAGTATAGTCGAGTATAATAGAGTATAATAGAGTATAGTCGAGTATAGACGAGTATAGACGAATATAATAGAGTATAGTCGAGTATAGTCGAGTATAGACGAGTATAATAGAGTATAGTCGAGTATAATAGAGTATAGTCGAGTATAGTCGAGTATAATAGAGTATAATAGAGTATAGTCGAGTATAGACGAGTATAGACGAATATAATAGAGTATAGTCGAGTATAGTCGAGTATAGACGAGTATAATAGAGTATAGTCGAGTATAATAGAGTATAGTCGAGTATAGTCGAGTATAATGGAGTATAATAGAGTATAGTCGAGTATAGACGAGTATAATAGAGTATAGTCGAGTATAGACGAGTATAATAGAGTATAGTCGAGTATAGACGAGTATAATAGAGTATAGTCGAGTATAATAGAGTATAGTCGAGTATAGTCGAGTATAATAGAGTATAATAGAGTATAGTCGAGTATAGACGAGTATAGACGAATATAATAGAGTATAGTCGAGTATAGACGAGTATAATAGAGTATAGTCGAGTATAGACGAGTATAATAGAGTATAGTCGAGTATAGTCGAGTATAATAGAGTATAGTCGAGAATAGTCGAGTATAATAGATTATAGTAAAGTACAGTCGAGTATAGTCGAGTATAGTCGAATATAGTCGAGTATTTTTGACCGGGACTACCGGTTGACCTTAAAGATGCTTTAACTGTGCACTCTCCGCCCTCTATCTCGAAAACGATTCAACGTATAAAAAAACTTTTTAAACAAAAGTTGTAAGGAATTTAATCCTCTAAAATATTGATAATAAATACAAATAGCGAAAAACCCACAGGAAACGAGATATTTGCAAAAAAATCGATTTTTGTGACTTTTGACCTTAGATTTTAATAGTCGCGTACACCCTATAATATGTAGGTTTTGAGATAACATTTAAAATGTCAAAATAAAAGTTTATACAAGTTTATAGCTTGGTATTTCCAATTTCGAGATTTTTTCCTAATTTGACTGGACTATTCACACGAGCTCTTGTTCTATTACATTTGTAATCTTTCGAGATAAGATTGTTATCGATATTTTTAAAGTATCTATATCCTTTATCGATAATATCGATTGGTCGAAGTTATGCTTCAAGTTCGATTGGTGTACTGCACATGGTTCATCATGGCGCATGAGTAAATGTTATCGTCGGATAATAATCATTTCGTGCTGATTAATTAAAAGGAAAAAGAAAGAAATAAAGAATTTATTTATAACGTTTATAAAGTGAAACAATTGGATGAAGTTAATTGAATCAAAGTTAAAGTTTGAGATGTGATTGATTGTTTTGCCCAGTTTGACAGCGGGGGTGTGACGACTTAAAGGGCCATCTCTTAAAATTCATTTCTTTTATAAATTAGTATTAAATTGTATTATTAATAGAGTGCTCTTGTTCGTGCCTTTTATAGTTTTACTCAAATTTTGATTTGTATTACTTTCATCTTTCTACGTTACTCTGTTCAAAAATAACAATTCTACGTAAGTACAAAAAAAAGTCAAACAAACATTCACATTATTTTAAATCGTAAATTACTTCTCTTACTTCAATTGTTATAAATTTGTATTCTTTTCAATTATTGAATTATTCATTTATACGATTTTAATGTTATTCTTGTAATATTCATTGTCAATCAAATTTGTATTATTAATTTTATGACGTTTAAGTCCAATATATTACATATACGTTTTTAGGTTAATTTTGTTTTTTAACTATGATACATATATTATGCATAATGTATAAAGTACATATAGTATAAGATACATATATTATGCATAATGTATAAAGTTTGATAAAGATTTAATGTACAAAGTTAACTATAAATATTAATATTTAAAATGTCTTTGTTTTTAGGTTATTATACAAGCATTTGTTATTATTAATCTTTGGTACAATTGCATTGTCAAGTATTATTAAATGCAAAGTATTGTGCTGAAATCACGTGTCAAATATTAAGATAGAAATGCCGTTGAGTCCAATGAATCATAATACAGCAACAATGGATGTTAGAGAAGGTGCTGGTGCATCTGTTCATGTAACCACTACTTCCTGTACTCCACCTCCATCATATAACATTAATGTACCTCTTGAACATCCTTGTACGATACCCAGAGACTGTGGTGCGCCACCTTCTTATCAGGAAGCCATAAATAACTATGGTAAGTACAATTAAATGTTAATATTACAAAATATTTCATTGAAATGTTTAAACAATAAAAGTACTTTTCTTTCAGTACCTCCTCCTCCTTCATATGATTCTTTGTTTGGTCGAATAAGAGAGGTACGAAAAGTCTCCAAAGGTATATTTGATTTCATCAAAAATATTATCATTCTACTCATTTGTACAAGTACGTGATTAATTATATTATTTTAAATAACAATACGTTTAAAATTAATTTCTTTATATCATATAATATATATATATATATGTGTGTTTTTCATTTTGTTTCAGTTGGATTCACTATTATATTTGTTATGACAATTGCAGTTCCAATATCCATGGTTATTATTGGAGGGATGTATCTATACAAGTGTCCGCAGGGTGAATACATACCTGTTTATTTATTAGTAGGTGGAATAATTGGCATATTTAAACAATTATTACATTTATCTGCATATGTGAGACGACGAGAACAAAGAGATGAAGAAAGGATTAGGCAATCAACAACGCAAACAGTTATTAATTGCTTCATGCTTGCCTGGCTTATAATTGGTAAATAAATTTATCATAATGTTTAATTGTCCAATATATTAAGTCAATTTTGACAAGTTTATATTATCGTTATTTCTTGTACTATTTGTCAGGTACTACATGGGTGTACCAGGCATACGAACCAAATTATGACTCATCCAAGGCGTTATATTGTAACAAAACTTTATATTTATTTGCATTTTGGTTGATAAACTCTATTTATATATGTTTTGGTATTTATATAGCAGGTTATTGCATTTTTACAATAGCTAGTATTGCGTTTCAAAGGCCACTACCTAATTTCATGTAAAAGACAATTGAAGTCATTTGAAATAAGAAAAAAAAAGAACCATTGTTAAATATTTTGGCTTTTTGGGAGCAAAAAAAGAAATGAGAAAAAAGGCATTTATGACGTGAGTCACTCGATATTGGGGCACAAAAAATTCGTCCACGTTTATGTACCTGAGATACTTAAACGACAATTTATGCACAGATTATTTGCGTGTTAGAAATACCACTAAAACACTTATATGTCTCATACTTATGAACTTAAGGTTGGTTATGAACAAATTTTTCATACTTATTGATACATTTATTTATAATCATTAAAAATAATACTCATTCTTTCTAATTTGTAATCGGTTTACAAAACTTTAATCGATAATGATGTAAAAGAAGTACTCATTCCTAATTTGTCAGTGGCTGAATGACTTTTATCTGAGAAAAGAAAAAAAAAAGGATGCTTTAATCACTTTAGGCTGTGGATATTTCGTGATAAACACGGATCTTAATCTTGTGCCAAGAGAAAGCAAGGTCGTAGGAGAAAACTATTTTGTTACTGCAGTATTGAATACAAGAAAAAACAAATGTCGAATGCAATTCGTATTTGTGTGTACGTAAAATTGATATTTACAATTTGGCATTACGTCGCATATATGCTTTGACTTTAAAAATTCGATCTCTCATCTCTCGAATAAACGTTTTTTTTTTTAATTAGTATTAAAAATATCTTATGAATAACAACACTGTTATAACTTTTGTAACAACAAAAATAATAGCTGTTCTTAAACCCATCATAAAATAATTGTAAATGATCAAAGATCATCTCTTTCACTTAGATGTGAAAAGAGTATTTATTACTTATGGTAAACAAGACTGCGATATTTCGCGTTAACTTAACATTATTTTGCCCTCTTATTCGTCCTTTTAAGCCTTTAATCACCTCCAGTAGGCCTTCATTGTTAATATGATAAAATCTGATCTTATACAGTTATCTTTATTGTATAATCTCTGTATCATGCGCTTGAAGATTTCCAATTTTTGAAAATATTATATTGTAATATTAAAATACCTTTTTTCTTTCGATATTTCGAGTTATACGACACAATCATTATAAAGGCTGTAGTTATTCAAGACCATAATATTTTGAAAATAAGTACAGTATATTCAATTGGTATAAACATTTGATATACAGTGGAGGAATATTAATTTAAGAATAATGTATTATAAACATAATGTTGTAACATTTTTTTCCACTTTCATACATTTTTAGCTACTTTGTCTTCCTATTAAGTAAGTTATCAAATTAACTTTTCTACAAATGTGTGTATGTGTGTGTGTCTATAATAATCTCATTACTGTATATCGATTGACTAACACGCGCTTGCATTATGCTGCATTTATGAATGTTGAGAGCAAGCTTGTGCTTTTCAATATAAAATCAAGTATATTGTCGGTATAAAAAAACTTGATGTTGAAACAAGTTCAATAATAGATTTGTACATATATATACATATATATATATATAAAATGTGATTTTAATGCACGTTTATTATAAATGAGTATATTACTCGTATTGCATTTATCGCTAATTAAATAACATTATACTATATTAATTATCCTAGTAAAACACATATTTAATGCAAAAGCAGTGTGTATCTGTAAAAAAAAAAAAAAACAATTCCTCAATCATATTATGTGCATTATTGTCTATGCACTTACGTACATTTCTTATTACAATTTTCTAAATAAACGGCTTAAAATTTCCCATTTGTATTATCTCTTCAACATGAAACGATAAATGTTCTTACTTTTGTAATGTATTATTTGCAATCTCAAAGTTCATTAAGTCTTTTTTTTATTGTGTTATATTTGTAATCATTAAAATCTTATAATTTCTAGAAATGTTTGTTAATTACTATAGAGATAAATATTTAATAAATCAAATGCACTTAAATATATTAAGTTACATTAATATGTATTGTAAATATTTCTAAATAGATTTATTATAATCTAATAACTTATTATATTATGCTACTACTATGTTATATTACGTTAATATTAACTCTTTCGTTATGGTATGCGTCATTACAAAGTGTAACTCCATACTGATAGCTAATAACGAAAGGGTTAATACGTAGGTTGGAACTTAAATAGTGGCAACCTATTTATTCACAACCGATACAAAAGAGTTACATGTTTGCACCTGTTACTGTCCTTCAAAGTAGTCACCAGCGATGTGGAAGGCGTAAAATACCGTCAGCAGAGTTTGTTCTGTTGATGGTGCGAATGGAGCTGTCTACTGCCATGTCTCATCCCGTGTTACGATACGGCGTAATAAGAAAGCCTCTCTTTGGAGCTCATAGCGCTCCAAGTGCGTCTGAGCAGCTTTGTAACGCATCCATTTCTGCATTTCCGTCAATTCATGCGGAACCCATCGTGGCATTCGCTTCAGAACTGTTCCAGGGATTCGACAGGCAGTAGACCACTCCATTCGCACCATCAACAGAACAGGCTCTGCTAACGGTATACTACACCTTCCAAATCGCTGGCAACGGGTTCTACACAACGCTGGTGACTACTTTGAAGGACAGTAACAGGTGTAAACATGTAACTCTTCTTTTGTATCGGTTGTGAATAAATAGGTTGCCACTATTTAAGTTCCAACCTACGTATAATAAATTTAATAAAATATGATAAGCATAATATAACAAGTAAAAAAAGAAAAGAAAATGACCGTTGTTATACTCAATTTTTTTTTTTTAAATATTATGTACTCAGTATTCAATAACTTGTCTGAAACATTTCAAATAAAATAAGCAAATGAGAAATAATTTGAAAGAGCAAACGTATATTTTATGTATCTTCTAGGTGAGTAATGAAATCGGATGGTGGCCTTGGGGAAAAATGTTCTGCATTTTCGTAATCTTCGTAATCGTGTAAATGATACTTTAAATATTCTTCCGGTTCCATCCAAGGCTCGTCATCGAGACACTTATCTGTTAAAGACTGCAACGATACCTGGAAGATAAGAAGGAATGAATAAATTTGAAACAAGGATGGAAAGAAAGAAGGAAACACAGATTTGAAATCTTAGAAATGTACCGGATATACATCGAATGTAATCAACGACAACTTAAAACAAATCGAAATGATGATCGAACGGAACACTCGACCCGGATATCGTGATTCTATTAATGAACATCCGAGTTGAATTGTCTGGCAAAAAGGACGAAAATAGAAAGCCGGAAATTCTCGTTAATATGAGAACAATCGAATAAGTTTCAGACGACCGTTTACAGTACTACTTTACTTCCGCTTTCTCCATTTTCAGACATCGAAAAGTATCCGTAATATATTTTCGTATTTTTTAAAATAATATTTGAATGATTTATAAAAAAAAAAAAAAGAATATATTAGGTCGAGTCATAAGTAACTTCCAATGCGGCTATGTAGAATCTATTTTTCGTATTTACGTACTCTAAGTTACTGAAACAAACGGATTTTTGATATCACTATATAGATGAGGATTCAGTTAGTCTTCTGTTAACTTTTTTATGCAGGATAGTAAAAAGTGCATATTCGACATGTAATGCTTTAAGAATTGAAACAAAGCAATAACACTAAAGTGGCAACTGATAACTGATAGGGTAGACAGAAATTGGTTTGTAAAATTCCGTTCTGGAGATACGATCTTAAAAGATGAACCGAGTGTAGGACGTATTTCCGACCTTGATGAACCTTTTCAAGGTAATATTGGAACAAAATCCAATAGATACGTTGAACAATTGCAAAGAGTGCAAAAAAAACTCATAAAAGGGTCAGTAAAGCCACTCTTTGTCTCATAAAAAATGGAAGTTATTTATAACTCGACCTAATAATTATGATTTTTTAGAATAAAATACCTCTTCCTGCAAAGGTACAGCTTCAGGTGGTAATAAATTAGGATTATATGGAGTTATGCAACGTGCACGCCATACAGGTAGAATACCCTTTTTCAATGGAACGGGTTGTTGTTCATCAAGAGGTATTCCTTCTGCAGGTTTATCTACGATCGTTTCTTCTTCTGTCTTTGTATCTGCTTCCGTAGCCTTATCAAATATGCATATTTTTTTATGGATTAATGTTTGAGAATATTTAAAAATGACTTACAGTATCAAAATCTTTTATTTCTTCCTTAGTTTCCTCATAATCAGGATCTCGTAGATGTACGTAATGTCCATGTTGCATGCACGCGTTTTCAAAGGTAAAACAACCGCGTCCTAATGGCTAAGATATATAGCAGAAGGTATAATATTAGAATAAGAAAAATGACCATTTCTTTGTCAATTCGATTTACGTGAGTTACCAAATTTAATTCCCAAAATCCATGATATCGATGACGTGGGTATACAATTTGACCGGGTCCTTGCATGCGATCTTTTATCCAAGTACCCATAAATTTAGTCCCAGTTGCGGCGTAGAGATACGTTCCCAAACCATGACGAAGATTCTTTTTCCAGGAACCTTCGTAAACGTCGTTATTCTCGTAGAAATATACACCAAATCCATACTTAGTATCACGCTTCCATTCGCCTGTTTTTAACGACATTCTTTTAGAAAGGTTTTTATCATTCATTTTCTTCTTCCTTTCTTTCTTTCTTTCTTTCTTACCACCCCTCCTTCTACGTTTTGATCTATCATCCTACGTAATATTTATAAAAATATCAGACACTATAATTACAGATTTACGTAATCGAGATATCAACAGACTGTTTTTTTCCTTGGAATATCTTCTAACTTGTTATTAGAAATAAAAAAAAAAAAAAACACCTTCATTCTATTATGTCTCGGATCTCTCAGGAGGAGGAGGAGGAAGTGTCAATGGTCGGCTCGTAATATAATATCGTATTATATTTAGCAACGATGAATAAAAGTTTGATATCTAGTCGAACTACTTTCTTTCTTTCTTTCTTTCTTTCTATTTTCTTCCAATTAATCAAATATTATTGTACCACTTATGTAGAAGAAATAATAAAGTTACACGCATATCGTGTAAGTATACGTGCACATGTGTGTTTGTGTGTATACGTAACGTACGTTCGTTGATGATTTGGAAAAATATTTCTTCGAATTTCTAAGGTACGAAACAAAAATAATTGTGTGGATACACGTGTTGAGTGTCGACCCACGTCAAGTGGCTTCTTTGAATCTGAATCGGATCCTATTTTCGTACATTCTTCCGTACCTTCGTATCGCGTTCCATCGGGGTACCAAAAAATCCCTTGGCCGTATTTAAGTCCCTGTCTCCATTCTCCGTCGTATCGAGCACCATTCTTGAATACATAGATACCTTTGCCATTTCTTAGTCCTTCGCAATATTGACCAACGTACATGTCTCCATTGGGTAACAAAGTTTTACCGAAACCGTGTCGACTACCTTGCTCATTTCTCTCCCCTTCGTACAACTAAAATTACAAATACATTTTCTACGAATTTTCTATTAACGAATTAACATTCAAAGATAAATCGTGTATATATATTTCTTGTTGAATTCCATTAAAATAATAAAAAATTAATTACGCCGAGAGGATTTTCTTCAACTTCTCCGTATTCGCCGGGAGTCAGCAGAGGTTCTGTCATTTTTTACTAACACAAAAACAAACTATTATATTATAATTATCGAAACTTACATAAACGATTCTAATTTGTTTTTTTTTGCAATAAAATATACTAGATTAATGTAATGACGCCTTTACGTCATCATTGTCAATGTAATAGCATGAAAGGTGCTCTCATTGCTTTTATAAATAGAATAACATATATTAGAATGATATAAAAATATAAAAATCAAATAAAATAATAGTTAAGAAGAAATACTTTTTCTTCACGTTCTATTTTGCGTGGGTACAAAATATTTCTTTTTAAATTTAATTAGCATCTACAGGTTTTACTTGTTTGATCTCTGATATTTTTCTCTCTTATGAGCTTTTATTTTTATTTTTTTGTTTTAATTACTCGCTAATAAATTAATCTTATTTCTTAATTTTTATCAAATAAAATCATACAAAACAAGGTATCAAAAGATAAACACGAATTTGACGTATATTTAAGGGTATATTTTTTGTTTGATTATTTTCTTCTTATTCTTTTTTCTTTTTTTTTTTTTTTTATACAGACACTAACAATAATAAGATATTATAAACATAGTTGTACAATAAATTCATTCTTTCAATTTTCTTAGTATATTCTTTTAATAACACAGAAAAATTCTCACAATTGTACTCTCCTCAATACGTCACCGACCGGTTAACAAACCAATCAAAGCTTGCTTCTCTTTTTCCTTTTTTCGTACAGTTTCCAAATTTCGTTGCTTCCATGAACTTTTTCGTAATTTTATTGGCCGAGATCCCACGTATCGTCCTTAAATAGAAAAGGATATGATTAAACATGTTATTATCATAATTAACAACTAATTATGTGTTAAATAATATAATTTAAGTGAAAACTTCTTTAAAATGGGTGTGATTTGAAAAAATGTAACGGAGCGGTAGGCGGCGATGTAACGGAGCGGTAGGCGGCGGTGTAACAGAGCAGCGGGCGTCTATGAAACGATCAAGATACTAAATAAGAAGAGAAAAAGAGACAAACATATCGGATTAAACCTGCGAGAGAATGAGACAGAATATAGCTATACACTTTTTCCTATTCTCGGTCTTTGACTCGTAGTTCGCACCGCACCGCATTCCGCATATATATACATATACATATATCCCTCCAACAACACGGCTTCTCCTAACATGGTTTCGCAATTACACGATTTACAATTTGCGGCAATCCTCCTACAACACGGCATTGATATATATATATAATGATATATAATATATGATTTATATCAATATGATGATATAATAATATAATTAATGATATTAATAAAAAAGGTTGGAGTACGCTTAACCCAAAACGCGAAACACGAAACTTGTAATACTAGTACTTAGTATACTAGTATACTATTACTTAGTTAAGTTTTATTTGTTAGTATTAGTATTACTATACTTAGTATACTAGTACTTAGTATACTACTATACTATCACTTAGTTAAGTTTTATTTAGTAGTATTAGTATTACTGTACTTAGTATACTAGTATACTATTACTTAGTTAAGTTTTATTTAGTAGTATTAGTATTACTATACTTAGTATACTAGTACTTAGTATACTACTATACTATCACTTAGTTAAGTTTTATTTATTAGTATTAGTATTACTGTACTTAGTATACTAGTATACTATTACTTAGTTAAGTTTTATTTATTAGTATTAGTATTACTATACTTAGTATACTAGTATAATAATACTTTGTGTAAATATATCTACAATTAATAAAATAAACGAGAGATAATAGTTAGATAAAAATAATGTTAATAAATAAATCATTGAAATGTTAATAATATCAATAAAGTTGAAATGATATTATTTCGTACAATTGTATATTATTAAATGAAGAATTTAATAATGTGATATTATTTATCTATAAAAGTATAATAAAATTAATTAAATGCAATAAACTTTTGAAATTTTGCACGATCAAAGAGAATGAATAGAATGAAACACAGAGAATATAATGGTGAAATCAAAATTTAATATATGTTTTTGTTTGAATAAAATTTTATCTGTAAACATTCTTGAAAAGAACAAATAAACTATGTCACTTAAGAAGAGAGAGAAAGAGAGAGAAAGAGAGAAAAAGAAAACATTCTAGCAGCAACAGGTGATAACTACGACGTATCTATTTCATATTTTCATCTTTCATTCTCAATTATATATTTCAATAGAAATTTTATATTGTAAAAAAGTCTTTTATAAACGTCCCCCACACGTATCTGCATGTCTAAAGGAGAATATTTCTGAAGCATCCATTTACTGCGACATATTTTCTACTTTTATATAGCAATTTTGATCATATATTCTACGACATCCTTGATATTCTTTTATATACAAATTTACCTTGAAAAGAATTTTATTTATTTCCTTTTTTTTTTTTTTTTTTTTTTTTTAACAATTTACAATGGAGGAAGGTGGAAAAAGAATTGATTGATTCGAAACTACTCTCTCTTACTCGATAAAACACGTACAAGCACATCATTGTACATTTTTTTTTTTTTATTATTATTTTTATTTTTTTTTTTTATAAAAATCTAAAGAAGAAAAAGAATATTTGTTAAATTGACCACATACCAATGTAATAGAAAAAGACAAAATTAATAATACGTGTTTCGAATATAAAAGTACGATGTGATATTTTTTTTTTTTTTTAGATAAAAATCTTTCCTGAAATCAATAATTTTGATTTAAGTTAAAAACAAGTCTCATATTTTCGTTCTAACGTTAATAACAAATAATTTAATCGAACAATATTTCGTAAGAAAAGAAGAAAATGTAAGAAGGTTGTTGAAACATTTGTTAAATAGAAAAGTTCGTTAATTAAATTCAACCTTCTGAACTTGATACTACGAACTCGGCTGACCCGAAGAGGATGATCTGGTTGTTCAGATTAGAGGAGGGTTCAAGAACAAGAAGAAAGAAGAAAGAAGAAAGAAGAAGAAGAAGAAGGAAAAAAGGGACACGAGATATGACGACAACGGGTCTGCGTGAAAAAGAATTTGTGCGATGCCAACGCAACTTGGTTAAAAAAAAGTCTCGAGATCCGAAAATACACAGCTTCGCAGAGTCATCAATGAGAATTCCCTCAATTTAACACACCCATACTTTTCTCTCTCTCTCTCTCTCACCCCTTCTATATTTGTCTTTCGTTTTAGAACAAACAAAAAATAACAAGATAAGAGTTTTACGACACCTACAACAGTTCACTAAGAAATGAACAATGACAAATTCGTGTTAACTTTTCTCCCTTATCATAAAATAATCAAACAAACAAATACTTTCTTTTTTAACTAACTTTTTACAAGATCTTCATTTAATTATTAGAAAAAAAAAGAAAGAAAATAAATACAAGATCGAGAACACAGATCAGAGATGTGTGTGTAAATTGTTGTAATCAATGATGCGCAAGGTTTCACCCAGGACTATAAAACAAATTCATTCCACGTTGGTACCTCAAACGCATTTCAAATATCCATTCAAAATTCATCATTTCTGTATCTCGATCTGATTTATATATTGTTTATTATATAATTATATATTATATGTTTATGGTCTTATATTTTTTTATTTTTATGTATATTATATATTTTATTTTTTTTTTAAATGTATTTATATATTCTTTATTATATGTTTTGGGATTATATGGGGTATATACATAATATAATAACTATATATCATAAAATAATACATATATTGGATATTATATGTTTATGGCATATGGTATTATATATATATATATATATGTTTATGATAATCTAAGGTTAAAAAATACAAATGATGGAGAATGAGAGAAAAGTGTTAAAAGTATTCATTAAAAATCGCTTACCAATGAGGTAACCAATATGAGATGTAAATAGGTCAGGGTATGATGTGACCCATGGTCACGTATTCCATTAAGTAAGGAAGATGTAATTAATTTAATCGTGAAAAGGACTGCTTAAAAACGACAGACCCATGAAACGTGTCCTTTCCTTGTTTGGTGTCAGCCGATAAAAGGGTAAAGAAAATAGAGAGAGAGAGAGAGAGAAAGAGAGAAACAAGGAGGGTTAGAAAGTAATTAGTTCAGATATTCGTAAATAAGAAAGTATCTTAACTCCAATTGATTATTTCGAAAACTAATCATCATCATCATCATTGAAGAAGAAAAAACATTGAACATTTGTCTACTTCTAGGATTGTCTGTTTTTCTTCTAATCGATGACACACATTGGCAATATTCGATCATCATCATTGAAGAAGAAAAAAACATTGAACATTTGTCTACTTCTAGGATTGTCTGTTTTTCTTCTAATCGATGACACACATTGACAATATTCGATATTTTTTAATATCAAATCTATAATAATCTATCGTGATAATAATGGCGATGATAAAGAAGACGACGATATCTCGTGTCGCGTTTATATTTTATAATACTTCCTGTGGTTGTGGATCGATAAATAGTAGATAAAAGTACACGTTAAACGTTTAATATTGAACGATATTACCGGAAAACGGGATATTTTGATGATTGAATTGAACAAATGTATTAGCATAATTTAAACGATCCTTTTGATACACGAACGACGATAATTTGAAAAGAAATTGTGGATTATTTTTTTTTCTTGTTCGCGTGTCTTTTTATTTTCTTACTTTCTTTCTTACTTTCTTATACTTTCTTTCTTTTTTTGATTCGTTGTACGAAATAATCAAATATGTTTTCTATATTTTACATTCGAGAAATCTTACGTCGCCCACGCAATTTCAAATTCCTTTCTAAATTCTTCTTCGAATTCCAAGAATAATCTGGGCTGTTACATTCCTCACCCCCCTCAGTTTATTATATGAAAACTTCTGTCAACGGCAACGAATGTTACAAACATTCAAAGATTCATACGTGCCAACGTGTGGCATCAGTATTTCTTCCTTCTTAAAGATCTTGGTAATAGGTGCGAGAGACAACACATCGTCGTTTTAAAATAAATCATGTTACTCGAATTGTTTATATTCTTTGCTCGGAAAAATAGACTCCCGATGAAAAAGAGAAAAAAAGAAAAATAGCGAAAGAAACACACACACACACAATGAGAGAAAGAAAGAGAACAATATCTTCTTTCTATTTTAAAATACATTCGATTGTAATTTTAATTAATTGTAAATAATTTTAATTAAATTTCACTTACGATTAAAAATTCATTTTAAAAATCTTACGAATGATGATGATCTTTTCACGTAGATATTTATAATATTAAAATTACAACAATCGAAGATAAATTTAGAAGAAATAAATTATAAAAGGATCTCTCTGTCTCTGTCTCTCTCTCTCTCTCTCTGTGTGTGTGCGAAACCGTCCGATCGTACGATCACTCGAACTACTTGTTGCGTCTGACTAATATCGGAATGTACCACTTAGCATAGGATACTAGAAATACGTGACTTCAGTTTTTTTTTTTTTTTTTTTTTCGTTATTTTTTTTCTTCTATTTTTTATTTTTTCATACGCCCACGATGATATATATATATCGAAAGAAAGTTCCCTAGAACGATCTCTCCCTTTCTCTCTCTCTCTTTCTCTCTTTCTCTCTCTGTGTTTTTACAACGAATCCAAAGTTTATTTATTGTTCCTGTTCGAATCGAGATTATTACGAAATATAGTTGACACGTAACAATAATAAAAGTTTTTGATGAACTTAGACTTAGTTTAGTTTGCAAAAGAGAAAGAGAAAGAGAGAGAGAGAGAGAGAGAGAGAGAAAATGTTAATATATTTTGCGTGAACAATTGTTATCAAAGAATATAAACAGATATTATTTGTTGTTATTTGAAAAATGAACGATTTATTGAACGATCATTAAATAATTATTGAATTGATTTGAATTTAACCGAGGAATGACAATTTGTATGAAAAAAAAAAAAAACAAGGAAATTAATAATTCGAAAAAAAATGTTAGACATTCTTGTTGACAGAAGAAGAAGCTAGGAATATATATTCGTACGTCATTGAACTCTTAAGTAGAGTAAATGAGATCCTAGAGAATAAGATATCGCGTCGCAATAAGTTCCATGACGGTTAATAAAGATTTCTACGGACATCCGCAAGTTTATTTCGTGTTGCGAGTGGCAAAGCATGGGAGAGATAGAGATGATCTGATTCATTCGATGGCCGCAAACAAGAAGATGAAGTGGAGGATACACGTCGTTCGTTGTAGTTGTGTTGCCTCTTTCGAAACTTGACAAAATGAGAGACAAAAAGGAAAAGAAATCAAATCGAAAAAATGAAAAAATATCAGAAGAGAGAAAACGGCGGCAAACGGGCAACACTTCAATGTGATTGGCTAGAAGTTGATAGGGTGGGAGGTACGAAGGCGATATCCGAAGGGTAGGGGTTGTTGAATGAGTACCACAGGACGCTCGACGTCGCGATGCATTCCGTCGAAGTTACCCTGACACGATATCATCGGTATCTCTGGGATGACTGAATTATCCCACGGGACGGAAACGAAACGAGTTCGACTAATTAACGACGAGTAAAAAGAATTTGTTCTTGAGAATTATTACTTTTACCTAAGACGATCGAACGAACGACCAACCGACCGGTACTCTGTTTCCAAAGGTACGATTATTATTACTTTATTTACTTTTTTTTTGATTCATTATTAAAACCACTTTTTCAAGAATACTGCTATTATACGTGGATGGGTTGACAAGTTATGTGAGCTCACTTTTATTTGAAGAATAAAATGACATATTTTTTCGTTGCGACTCAAATGACTTTTTAACTCATTCTTGTATATTCAAATTTATATACTAACATTTTGTTTATCATTAAAACCTTTTAAAGAAACCAACATGTATGTTTATGTTAAAATTATTCTATGGGGACATAGTTTAGTCCTTTTGTTAAATTGGTTTTCAAAAATTCATCCCCTAATAGGCCCAACAAATTTGTTTCTTCTTCTTCTTCTTCTCTTTTATCATTCTTATATCTTTTCGTTGCAGCTCAAATGATTTTTCAACTCTTTTTCGTATATTAAAATTTATACACTAACGTTTTTTTTTTAATTATTAAAACCTCTTAAAGGAAACCAACATGAACAAAATTTACTCTCTTTGTTAAATTGGTTTTCAAAAATTCATCCCTTAATAGGTCCAACAAATTTGTTTGATCTTTTTCTTTTCTTTTTTCTTCATCTTCTTCTTTTTCTTCTCTTTTATCACTTTCTAATAATTTCATTTATTCTATTTTTTTCTTCTAAGTGTTCTTCCTGTAATCCAAGAAACTGGAAACTTCAATAATCTCGTTCATATAAATCGATATGAATTATTTAAAAAATTCTAATCATTTAAATGGATTTTATATTGCCGTAGGGATAACAAAATATCCTAGTTTCATTCCGAGTATTACAAATTGCATCGAGATATTTCTTCTTTCGTGGAAATTCAAGCATCAAATATGGAAAATAAAATGTAAATCATATAAATCGATTAGGACTGATGATTGAGTTACGCGATGCGTGATCGTATAAAAGTTCCATCGTATAATTCGCGTTCGTATAATTTATCGACAAACGTATAATAACTCCACGTATTCGCATAATCAAAAATTGTATCCCTTTTTTTCTTTTTCTTATTCTTTTTTTTTTTTTATATCGTAAATTCATGCGTTTGTTTACTCTGTGATTGAGAAACACACGAATATAAACTTACTAAAATTAGAAAGAATTTCTTATAAATAGAATGCTCATTACTGAAATATCATGAAAACGTAAACAACATTTATCTTCATCGTTGACAGATATTTTTTAATCATTTAATTAATTAATTGTTCAGCGTATTTTTATTTGACGAAATGAAATCACGCAAAATTTTTTAATTATTGCAGAGAGACATAACCGAGGAAAGTTTTAAGCACTGATTTTTCTGATTAACAACTAAATATTCTTAACGATTTTCCAAAACGAGAAACGAACAACGAGATAATGAGAACAATAGAGGATATCTTTCTTATCTTAGGACTGAATATATTTCGGTTGCTAACGATTTATGGTGCACCCTTATCAAACCCAAAAATTGATTGGGAAAAAGGAGACAATTTGACACCTGTTATCACAACTGATTGCGCGACAAATCTACGATGCTTGGAAGTGTTACCACTTGAACCAGTTTCTAGCGATGCGATCATTATTCCCGAGGATATATCAGAGACAAGGTATTTTAACAAATGTTTAAATTAAAAACATGATTCATTAAAGTAAAATCTCCCCGAGATGTTTCGAAATAAATTGCTTCGATAATAAATGAACTGAAAGTAAAATAATTTGACTGTGTTCTAAAACAACAACAACAACAACAACAATAACAGTTGCATCGATAACAATCTCGTAAAATCTTTGATTTGAACAAAAAAAAAAAGAAAAAAAAAATAAGAACACACCACTTTTCAGCGAGTACGTAACGAATTATTTTTAATTCGGTTGGTATCACGAAATCGATATGGAATTTACAAAACAGGTCAATAAAAATGTTTCAACTGATAGACGGTCTTAAGTAATTGCACAAATGCAATGTGTGAATGTATTCAAGAGCGCATATATTTGATTATAATGACAGCCTGATATACCCACGCACGATCTTTCCTATGCCAATGAAATAACTACTCTATGACATTTTCAGATTACCAACTAGACGACAGATTACAAATGCAGGAACTGACTCAGTATTACAATCATGGAAAGACAGTGCTCCTATTTTGGAGAACGAATCTCGGCCATTATTACCGGTTAAACGAGTCTCAAATAAAATGATTAAAAAGGATTCATTGTTGTCACATGGTTGGGGTGCGGGTGGTATGCCATTTTCTGTTCTTTACATGACACCACATGGATCTAGGCTCAATCATGGTAGCAACACCGCAACGGGTAAGATATTGAAGTATAAAAGACTATTGTGACATATTTGAATATATTGTTTTGTAAATTGTAGGAACGAGTCATCAACAAGATGTTGGAAAAACTATTGAAAATCCTACAGTGCCTTTAGTACAACCCAATTATCGAGTCGTTTCTAGAAATGGACCATCTGTGCAATCGAGACGACAATATCCGATAATACCTCAGCTCTTTATATCATACGGATGGGGATCACTTGGAAAATAGACGACATAGACTCTCTTGACGATTTAATAGATAATTCTGAAGAACAAGACTATGATCTCATTACATTTTAAAATCATTCTGCGATCGCTTTATATTTAGAAAACATTGTGCCGATTTCATTCTAATTCTATATCATAAATATATTTATAGATATAAATATATATAACATATATATATATATAGATAATCGTTATAGCTGAGAATAATTGCTAATAGTCGATTTAATTTATGTTACACCTAATTCTTTGTAGATAAATACGTTAGAATGATTTAAAGAGATGTAATACATTTTTCCAAACCTCATATATCGTAGAATTCAAATAAAAGATAACATTATAAGATATTCCTCGATTAAAATAAAATCATTTTTGGTTGTACTCACCATTCATTTCTTTCATAGCTTTGATAAAATCTTGTGGATCTTTAAAAGACACAAATCCAAAACCTTTAGTCTTGTTTGTTCGTTTGTCTCTAACTACTTTTGCTTTTTGAAAACTAGGATATTTGCCAAATACCCTTACAAGCATTTCATCAGTAACATCATTTCCCAAATCACCACAAAATATTCTGAAGTCATCTAAATATAATTAAAAAAAAAAAAAACAAACGACAAAAATTAGAAATGATTGCACACACATGTTTTTTTTTTTTTTTTGTTAATAAATATTTCAAACACCTACCTTCGTCCCATTCTAATAAAGAAGGATCTTCCCAAGTTTGTCCACCAGCCATCCTGATAATTTTTTTATTTTTTTTCCTTTACCTTTAGGATGACTTTCCTCGGCACTAGCGTTTGCCATAATGGAACTAGCCTTTCCTTGACTAATGGCCAATTCTGCCGCCGTACTGACTCCTTTAACCTTTGGTTTCTTTTTACCTTCATCTTCTGGTATCTTTGTATTGATAATCTGTTCAATAATTTCTGGATGAATCATGGGTGCAGACGTAGATTCGTAAGTTTTTGGAGTTGCACTTAAACACGGATCCACCATATTTGGTAAATACGGATTACTTATCTGTGCAGGTGAAGAATATGTTGTGATAGGAACCGTACCTGTAAATAGAAGAAGTTAATGTTAAATAGAATCATCTCTATGAACAAAGAAATTTGCATATATTTAACAATGTTTAATATATTTACCTTGTCTAGCAACTTGTTGTGGTATTAACATTGGCGGTGGTGGAGGTGGTGGTGGCGGTGGAGGTGGTGGAGGAAAACCTATCATCGGTGGAAATGCTAACGTTGCTGCAGCTGCTGCAACAACCGGTGTTGGAAGTTCATGTTGTTCTAATTGACGAGCTACCTGATTATATGTATTGGCTCCTATTACAGGTCTAACCATTGGAGTAACCAACTGTCCACCAATTTCAGCTTCAAACCTATGGATTTTGATTTATTAAATATTTTCATTTACAAAATCAAATGAAAAAGTTTCACACACATATCTTTGAAAATGATCTGAGGTTAAGTTAAATGATGTATGTCTTTCTCATTTTTATTACCTGCTCATTTCATCTTCCATTTGTCTGAGTTTGTCTTCCATTTTTATAAAATTTCTTCTACACTTTTTGCACAAAAAATGTTCTGAAAAACTTTTAAAACTTTAATTAAATATAAATTAACAAGTAAACTTAAGGGAATAACGTGAAGTAGAATATAAATGCCGTTTGGCTTGAAGTTGGTTTCAATAAGGGTTCTCAACCGTTTGATTTTAAAATTACCATTGCGACAAAAGCGCCAGCTAGTAGTAGAGTCAAGAACTAATATTAAATGAAATTGTGTGTTTTATACATAAAGATACTATACATAGTGCAGCAAGCCAGCATAAAACCTGTCAGTGAAATAAAAAGAGATAGAACATGAGAGGTTGATGTTGTCTCTCTCTAACTTGCGCTGAGCGGTACATGCGCATTAGTCTGCTAATAGAGGTAAGGTAGCTGGTATCGTATACATACGTTATAGTCTAATGCGTATGCGCCGATACCGCATGAGTTAGAGAGAGACAACATCAACCTTTCGTGTTTTGCTACTATATTCATACAGAGACATTTCCACTTACACAACCGCCTATGGTTTATCTACTCTATCTGTAATATCTCTATGGTTTTATTGAAATCAAACAATTATTTCAACTATTACGTGATTGTAACCCAAAAGCATTAAAAAATTAATTTATCTGTAAAAAATATTATAGAATATTTTGAATTATATCAACTGTTGCTTGAAGTTATAGGAAATATTAAAATTACTAGAAATTTGATTGGTAATACTGAGATCAGCTGATAAAACAGTAACAAACTTCAGTAGACATAAAAGAAGAAACATGAATTCTTCGTTGAAATTAGTTTCAGTTATTTTTATAATTATTAATTTAATTAGCGATCATATTAATGCAGAACATGATGAGGATCAATCAACCGATCTTTATGTCATCGAAGGGAAAGTATTCCCATGGGAAAACACTGCTTCAAGTGGTTGGCAGTTAATGACTCATGTTATGGCTAACGGCGGTGAACATTATGGATTTTTAAGGTAAATAATAATAATGTATTTATATAAAATATAAAATTAATAATTAAATATTTACATTTTACATTTAATGTTGTCCATGTAAATTTGCAATCTTAATTAATTCATTTAATAATGCAATACATTTTTTCAGGGAAGATGGAACATTTGTCATTTCTAACGTGCCATCAGGTTCATATATAGTAGAAGTTGTCAATCCTAATTACTTTTATGAGCCTGTCAGAGTAGAAATTAATTCCAAAGGAAAATTCAGGGCACGTAAAGTTAATTTAATTCAAACTTCGCAAATCATTCAAGTACCATATCCATTAAAAATGAGACCACTTTCTCCGTTCCGTTATTTCCAAGTTAGGGAGCAATGGAGAGTAACAGATTTCTTATTTAATCCAATGGTAATTGTCAATAACATTCTGATTAGATTTATGTTTAATGTAACATTATAATTTTTTTACCTATTAACTATATTTGTTTTAGGTTTTGATGATGATCTTACCATTGGTTCTAGTTATGATTATACCAAAAATTATAAATGATCCAGAAACTAGAAAGGTTTGTTAAACACGAATTATAAAATTGTGTACAGTAGATTCCTATATAACATGATTAACCTTTGCTTACCACCCTTCCTGGAGTAACACGCTTACCACACCCGGGACCAAAGGACCCGGGCAAGGAAAATCATTATAAAAAAGAAACTATTGCATAGATTTACTTCAACATTTTTTTGATACTTCTTTAATACTTATTTAAAAAGACTATACAGGTTTTATAGCTTTAAATTAAATTTAAATATGTTTTAAAAAAATTACCAAAGTTGAGTACAATTGAGAAAAATGACTCAAGTTGCAAAAAAGGTCTGGGTCCTTTCGGACCAAGTGTGGTAAGCAAAGGTTAATATGTTAAGCTTCGTATGAATATAATCTATTTTTTTTATCTATTTTTAGGATATGGAACAACTAAATAATTTAACAATTTATAACATGCCTGAAATGTCAGAAGTAATAACGTCATTTTTATCTGGTGGAGAAAAACCAAAACCAAAGGCAGTGAAAGCGGCTAAGAAAAGACAATAATGAAATAAGAAAATTAGTAATAAATATATTTATACCTTTTTTTTTTTTTTTAGTCTTCAAATTTTCAATGTTTCATAAAATTGATTTTTAAAAGAAAAAAAAACAAAAACAAAAATAACACACTTAAATACACATTTGTAATCAAAGCCAGCAATGAATGTGGGTTACAGAGAAAATTGTGCATTGTTGATATATTAAAAATTTCACCAAAAATGTATATTTAATTATAGGGTTAAATATTTCTACGTTATATTTATTTGTGATATGTTTTTTTCTTTTCACATTTATCTTGTTTATTTATAATATTCTATTAGATAAAAAAACTATATCCTAATATTTTCTCAATTATATATACATTCTTTCATGATAAAAGTATGAATCATAGTGACACGAATATCGAATCCGGAAAGAAATTGATTACAAAAAAGTTCAGCTGTCTTTCTTGGAATTTTACTAAAGATACAGACAAAAACTATTCACTAAGGATGACACATTAATGTTATCGGATGTGAACAAAAATAAATCTTTACTATACTTAAGTAAAATTTAATATATATATATTAAGTCTTGTATACAAGATCATCTACCATAAAATGACGTGAAATATGAGACGGTTAATATTAAGATATTCCAGATGTTACTATACCACACGTTTATTAATAAATAATTAAACTAAAAAAGGACTCTTCGTTATACCCAAAGAAACAAATTCTGTAATAAACAGAACAAAAAAGTGAATTATAAAATTATTTTATTTTTACGAACTATGAATAATAATCGATGTACAAATATTTACACAAAAAGGTTTAAACATAAAACATTAAAATTAATATTAAATTATTGCATCTAACAATAGTTGAAATAATTTATAAGTAAATATAAATAATTAGAAGATGTTTGTATTCACCTACGCGTTTTGAATTAATCCTTTCTTATTACAAATATTTATCGTTAGAGTAGTTACAACATCGGACGATGATCGTATACATATTCAGGCGGATCTGAAAGCCCGAAGGTGAAAAAAAATGGGTAAAGATGGCTGGTCTTGACTGTGATTCAGCGTTGGACGATGCGAGCTCCGAAACCCGCCGGTCTCTCCTTCTTCCTTCCAGGAATTCGTACACTGCCAATTGAGAGAACCTTCGGCATCACGACTTCATTCAACAAGAGTAACCCATACGTGATACGGTTCGACAAGCCTATCCAAACTATAACTGTATTTTAATACTTGTGAATACGCACACGCACCAAATAAACTATAATCGAAAATTCTACGATTTATTATTGCTTAAAACAATTCATTGATAAGAACATTATTATTTAGTTCAGTACGTATTCTCTTTGTATATTTTTAACATACGTTTAAATAATTATACTAAGAGATATAATTTCGTTAAGACGTAAGCAAGTAAATAATACGTTTATCAATTTTTCAAAAATAATTTCGATACGTTTGATATAATTTAGTTTAGTTTAGATCAAAACTTGTTATACATTATATTCATTTTTTTTAAATGTCATAACAAATATATCGATGAGTGTATAATTCTATCGTCGCACAGTTACACACAAATTAATAAAACTAAATTCTATTATTTACACATTTTTTTAGTTACTCCCGGAAGTAGAAATTTTCCTTCGCCAAATTATACGTTTACTGATAACATAATCGTGTTTTAATGTTGACTAATTAAAAATTGTAATTTTTTACAGTATTAACAAAAAGGAAAAGAAACAAACACAACGAATGGGTTGAAAATCTTTCAGTTGCCGACGATCAGTCGAACGAATCTGATCAATCTCAAGTGTTCCAAAATCCAATAAATCACAAAGGTAAAGAAGAAGGAGGATTGAGGAAGCTCAAACTCTTTCACTTAGTCACTTTCCACATCGACTGCACCGAACTGAATCCGTGAGAAACCTGTGTTCTTCAAACTAGGAAGAGCTTGATGACGCACGCAAATTACCAGGAAGAAATCGTCTTGTAAGTCGAAAGATACGCGACGACGAGTCAGCCGATGCGTGTGTCGTTGGGATACAACACACGATTCCTCGTTTTTCTTCTCGTCCAAATTATTCAAGTCGTCTTTGTGATTGTTTTTATCGTTGATGTCAATGTCCATGAATCATTTGCGATCTACCACCAATGCAAAGATCAAGATCGAAGATCGAGAACGTTACTCAACATCAAACAAGACGGTACAAATCACCCGATTAATCCTCAAAAACGAAGATCGGAAAAAGATAAGCGAATTGACGAAAAACAAGGATGAAAAAACAAATCATGACATTAGTACAAAGCTCGAAACACTTCGAGTATCTACGGAAAACTCTACAGAAGAGATCTCGAAAAAGAAGATTGTACGTCGTACTGATGATTCTCAAGAAAATGACGTGGATAAACAATTGGAATTAGAGGAAGGAGGATCGACTGATTCAAGTCCTGTTATGGTTCCATATGGCAAGTATTTTGTTTATCAAAATTGTGTTGCATTTTGATTAAACAAATTATTATTTCTATCAGAATTTCCAAAAATGTTGATCTTTTCAGATCCATCCGAATGGAATTCGAATCACGTAGCATCGTGGATTTCATGGTGCTGTCGAGCATTTGCTATAAAACAACCACCGATACCGAAGACTCTTCCATCAACCGGAAAAGAGTTGCTGAAGTTGTCATTGGAGGATTGGCAAGGTATTCCGGGTGGTCGAATTTTGGCGAGGCATTTGGGTTACCTGCGTTTACAGGCAACCGGTGTGCACAGTCCGGCATTGCTTCAAGATGAGAAAGTGGAAGGTGAGTCAGATGTGCTCGCAAATGCATGTTGCGTAATCAAATTACACGAATCGATTGAAAGTTTTTTAAATCTATCTTCTCTCTCTCTCTCTCTCTCTTTCTCTCTTTCTAAAAAAGAAGAAGAAAAAAAAATACCTGTCAC
The DNA here is from genome assembly GCF_049000335.1 of Polistes dominula. Classification (NCBI taxonomy): domain Eukaryota; kingdom Metazoa; phylum Arthropoda; class Insecta; order Hymenoptera; family Vespidae; genus Polistes; species Polistes dominula. The sequence goes on along the minus strand of NW_028301058.1, from coordinate 2,171,861 downwards.
GTAACAGGAGAATCGACGGCAAGTAATTTCGTTATATTCCGGAATTATCCTCAAACATTTCTCATTGAAAATTATAAAACAAAATAAACGATTCCTTCTAAATGAAAAAAAAAAAATAAATAAATAGTCTTTTAAGTTGTAAACGATTATTCGATTCGTTTATTTTATTCTTAATGCATTTCCCAATGTAAAGAAACTTCAACGATGGGAGCATTAACACGTTCCATGCAATAAATCTAAATGGCACAGGGTTGGTAGAGTTCAGGAGGGGTTAATAAGAGTTTCGATTCGGACCAAGAGTGACCGGAAGAGGTTAACCGTTCCCCAGGGGTTGGTTCTGAGCTCTCAATGACCTTATCTGAACTCTTAACGAGGGCGCGATCTATTAGAGATAAAACCGGTCCAGCGGAAAAGTAAATATGGAGGGAGATAATGGTTTTATATCCGTCCGTTTCCATTCACACCCTCAAACTAAATTCGATCAAAAGGGAAAAGACTTATGTCGATCGTTTGTACGTTTGTGACTGTGACTTTGAAATTCATTACAATCGATAAAAGACCGTTCAATGAGATAAATAAAAAGATAGACGTGAAGAAAGACAAGAAAACATTCATTTGAGAGAAAAATAAAAGATTGAAATACTATCAATAAGAAAAAGGAATTTACGAAGAAGATATCAAAGACAAACGGCATAGGAGATTTCATTCAATGATTTGTAAATGGATCAATTAATAACCAAATAATTTATCTTAAGATAATTACAATAATAATACAATATTCTAACCATTCCAATAAGACAATTCAATCGAAATTTTTAACATACTTAAAATATAACACAAGTGACATAAAAAGTAACATAAAAAAATACTATAAGCAGATAGTAACTCAAAGTATAGTCAAAGTTAGGAACATGGAAATATAGACTCATAAGAGGAGTCGAAGGGGGTGACCTAAGTCAAAAGGTATTCCAGAAAGACGAAAAGTTCAAGCTTTAGTTGTTGAAAAAGGAAAAGAATAGAATAGAAAAAGAGAAGGAAGAGAAGAAGAAGCAGCAGCAGCAGTAATCTTGGCATGGTAAGCCCAAGAGATATATCGTCCGTTTGAATAACGTTGTACGTTCACGTTGAGAGTGAAAGAGAAAGAGAGAGAGAGAGACAGAGAGACAGAGAGAGGTACCCGTTTATTAAACGAATCAGTGTTATCGCGGTGAGAGTGTCCTCATGAATAAACCATCGAGTGTTTAGGGCGGTGGAAAGATGGTGCCATGAGGGGTTACGGCCTTACGGGGCAAACTGAACCCCTACCTCTCTAACTTCTCTTCTGCTCTTTCCTTCCTCTTCTTACCATCATTTCATTCTCTCTCACTTCACCACCACCCACTCTCTATCTTTCTTTATTTCTCTTTCCCTCTCCCTTACACTCAGAACCTGGGGAAATTTTGCGGACTTGGGGGTTGACGCTAAGCTCGCCACAGGACGCGACTATATTGTTTTCTTGATGAGCGCGAAACATCCCTCTTTGGTCTTCGACGTATGTGAAATGATTTTATGCCACGTGAGAACTTCGCGAGAATTTTTACTTCCGCTAAATGAACGCATAGATTCTTAACTTTCATCTCATTTGCATTTTCTCTCTATTCGATTCTTATAAAAAGAAAACATTATTTGTTCTCATTGAAATTCAGAAATTCACTTAATCAATTCAACTTTTCATTAAGGATGTTTGACCTCTTTTCGAGCTTTAAGCATTTTTTAAATATTGTATAATATAAGTATAATCAACCCCTAAATTATTTCTACGTGTATGCAACATTTAGATGCAAATATTTTATAAGCACACCAATTGATCGATCATCTTTTTGAATAACAAAAAATATAAGAGAAACAATTTGATTATGAGTATCTTTTTATCAAACGATGAATCATCTCAGGTACCAAAAAAAAAACTTAAATCAATTGTACATTTCTTGTTTCTTTTTTTGGAGTATGAAAGGTCACGAAAAGGAAGTTGAATGGCGATGGGGGTTGAAGAGAAAAAAAAGGAAACAAAAAAAAAAGAATACGCGAAGGAAAGTCTGAACGCGTGGGCTGGCAGTCTGAAGTTCGGGGGGTGACAATAGTCCTCATGACGATGCAGGAGGGGGCGTAGAGGGTGGAGACAGTTTCGCTATGTATATACGTGGAGAGAAGTGCAAAGGTATTTTCAGAGAGTGGGGACGATAAGGGCTGAAATCAGAAGGGGGCATAGGTCTCTCAGTCTCATTCTATCCACCGACTAACGTGTCCGATTTCACTGATATTTTCCATTCATTTTCAACTTTTCCTTATAATCGTTTACTTCCAATTTGACGATTTTTCCGAATATATACCACTAGGATTTATTTAATATTAAAGTTTGCTTTTATTTGTGAAATGTGAGTTGTTCATTAGTTTTGTATTTTTTTCCTGTGAAAAAATTACAAACAATTGTTGTCTGTTTCAAATGGAAAATTTAGAAATACATTTAAAAGAACCCCCCAACCATTGAATAATATGAATTGTTGAAATTATTTATTAAACAAAAGCTATGGGTGATGCAATTAGTGCTTTTCGTTATGTTTTATTATATGCATTTTAAATGATGTACTAAGAAATTACTATTCTCGTAGTGTCATTTTCTCATAACTTGTGATGTTTAATAATAACTATGAGAATGAGTTTCCGTCTTACAAAAACGTCCATTTATTCAGGGAATATTATAATAAAAAACAAAAGGTTCTATAAACTGCCTATTAATTTTTGAAACTAGAACATGGTGCATAAGTTGTTGGATTGAGAAGTGTTAAGCCTAACTTAGAAACAATTTTTCATTTTCCTACATCTCTAATCTTTCAGGTAAACATTAAAAAACATTTGTGTCCTAAAAAAACAAACAACATTTGTTTACATATTTCTTGTATTGTGTCTATCATTTTACTTATCACTTGTTTTCCTGGTTAAGCGTAAGATTGAAACTTCGTACATGGTAAACATTTTAACAGATTACTAATATAAAAAACATTCAAGTCAAATTGGAAGAAATTAATTTCAAAGGAACATCAATCGATGTATTTAAAAGGAAAAGAACGATGGGCCTATCATCCAGTGGTGTTTACAAGGTGAATGATTAGGCAAACGTAATGTGGAGGATTCAGACTCACCCGCTGCGTCTTGAGCAGGACAGTGGATTACATCCTTCGGCAGCTGCACTTATTTATAATGGTACATCATTTGATATAGTCGTCTTGAGTGTTTTCTGATTTATTACTGAAACAAAAAAGATAAAAAAGGAAAGACAAAACCACAGAGTACGATCTCTTGCCGTCGATTCTTACACATCATTTCGAGGAATACATTTATTATACATAAGATAGATCGATGAGTCGTTTCCGTTTTTTCATATAAATTCTAAGAGTCCCGATCTTCTCTTACCCTTTGACCACCTCATCTTTCTCTACAATTTATTTTCTTCTCGGTTATTATAATCGGGACATGTTTGATACTCAATGACGTAAGTTTTTCAATGTATTAATAGGAAAGTTAGCATAGAAGAGAATGAGATAGAAAAAGAGGAAGAGGTGGAAGAGAAGAAAAAGAGATAATGATAAAGATAAAGATAAAAAAGGGATGAGAGATCCGACATGGCACTTGTAACGAATTTAACAACTCGACCTCGGACTCAAGGAGAAATATCAGATCGCATGCGTATTTCTGTTTCCTTCTCGTAGAAAGGTTCGGCCTCCTACAACGGACTTGCTCGCTGATTGGATCGACAGCTGGAACCGGGGCTTCCGGGGCGGTCGGAGGCGGACAGGTTCAACTCTGGCAATTCCTGCTGGAGCTACTCTCGGATTCGTCCAATTCTTCCTGCATAGCGTGGGAGGGATCTGACGGGGAATTCAAGCTCACCGATCCGGACGAAGTCGCTAGAAGATGGGGAGAACGCAAAAGCAAACCTAATATGAACTATGACAAACTTTCGCGGGCACTCAGGTATTATCTAAATATCATTTTATTCTTTTCTAATAACAAATATCTAATTCGTTAATAATCCTTATCATTTTAAGTAAAAATAGTCAACAAGTGCGTGGGCAATATAGTTGGTTTTAGAAATGCAAATAATTAAATATGTTCAATTGTTTCAATACTTGATTAATTTTTTGTTACAGGTATTACTATGATAAAAACATTATGACAAAGGTGCATGGGAAACGTTACGCGTACAAATTCGACTTTCATGGTCTAATGATAGCGTGCCAAGCACAAGCGGGAATTTCGATGGAACCACCCGTGTCTTCTCGAGGAACTGGACCAAATTGTCATCCTCATCATACGCATCATACTCATCATCTTTATTCAACAGGAAGTACAACCGGAACTCAACATCATTCTATACCACCGCCTCCTCCTCTACCACCTCCACCACCACCACCACATTATTGTTGGCCATATCATCGATATTCGCCACCAACGTAACGCCAACTCTTATTATTCCTCGAATTTATGAAGAACAACGTGAATCTTTACAGAACTTTTTAACGAATCGAAGGAAACGTGTTTGATCATTGTTGTTAAATAAACATAAAGGGAATAACTCTTAATTCAATTTGATATGAACGCAATTATTGTGTTCAAGTTCGCATGTACAATTTTGGTGTATATTTTGTAAAACTCTACTTTCTATATCTAATAAAAATCAACTTGTGATCAAGTAATGCAATACGTATGTGTAAGGCTAAGGTATAATAAATAATAAGAAACTAAAATGTCAGCGGTTTTCTATTTAAAATCTTATTAACAAAATGTTTAATGATAATTAATGTTTAATTTAATTAATAATTTTTACTTTCTTTAATATTTTAAATATTATTTTTTGAGGAAAAATAAAATCGATGTTAATAATTTCATTTTTTCAAATTTAAATTTAAACTGCATTATCGACTATCGAATAGGTAGATAGCATACAAGTTAAATACTAATAGTTAGTTCTACTTTACTACATGTAGATGTCCACCCATTCTTAAAATCTAAAGGCGAATCTACAAGTCGATGACATGAAGCGACAGTTTATCTAATTGTAAAGAAGATCTTTCTTTTTCTGTAAACGTAGAAATCGAATGAAGGCACGCTGAAATTAGGTGCTTGAAAAATCGTTTTTACTAAGGTATCATCGTTTAGTTTTTGTTATAAAAAAATATCAAACTATAACCGATAATGTAAAAATATTAATATTTTATATTTATTTCAGCTTTTTTAATAAATAAAAACATGTCGGACGTTGAAACGTAAGTGTGGTTAGTTGTACATAAATAATTACATTCTTAAAATGTTTAGGTTAATATTTTACGAATAAAAGTGAGTAATTATTAATTTGTGATTCATGTTTTTTTTATAATTCTGTGTTGTAAGGAAATTAATTATAATAGTTACATAGAGATTTCTTAAAGCGTTAACCTTAACCTAACTTTTTCTTGAGTCAACAATGTACGGCTTTTTGTTAGATAAACTTATTTCAAATTATTTCATTATTTATTTTTACATTTTATTAATTATCGAATATAATTTACAGGAATGATGGGCCCTCCCCAATTACAGCAGGAGGTCCCATGGATGTAAATACCGCTTTGCAAGAAGTATTAAAAAATGCCCTAATTCACGATGGAGTCGTTCATGGTCTCCATGAAGCAGCAAAGGCCCTTGATAAGTAAGTTTAATGCAATTATTACTTGTACAAAATTTGAGAAACAATGAATGATGATATTTATGGCTCCCTCTTCTGAGAAGAACCCATATAAAATATCCATGCTGTTTCATGGCTTTGATTTCTGATAAAACAGTAAAAAAAATAATTTCATTTTAAAATTGATTAAGTCCATTGTTTAATTAATGTTTCCTTTTACTTAATAGGAGGCAAGCAATGCTATGCATTTTAGCTGACAATTGTGACGAACCAATGTACAAGAAACTTGTCCAAGCTCTTTGTAATGAACACCAAATTCCACTTATAAAAGTAGATAATAATAAGAAATTGGGTGAATGGGCTGGTTTATGTAAAATCGACAGTGCCGGTAAAGCCCGCAAAGTTGTTGGATGTTCTTGTGTTGTTATCAAGGTAAATATTAATAATGTTACTTATATTTAGAAATAACTTGAAATATTAATTGTTAAACAATTTTATATGATGATAATTATGGCTCCCTCTACTGAGTAGAACCCGTAATATTAAATTGCAATGCTGTGAATCATGCCTTTCTGATATGTTATAATAATTGTTACACTTTTATTAAAGAAATAGATCAAACGTTTACAAAAGTTTAACATTTGCAGGACTTTGGCGAAGACACACCAGCCAAAGATGTTCTTATGGAATATTTGAAGCAAAGTTCTGTACATTAAAACATTTTTAATAAAATATTAAAAGATATAATCGTGGATCATTTATCATTCATATCATAATAGGTATGAATTATTAAATTATACTTTTCTTAATCTCAATCTTAATTATCACCTCTACCATTAGTAATTTTCTCACAAATATCTTTATGATTAGACCAATCTTTTACTTGACATTCTCTGCAAAGAATATTCAATTTTCAATTTAATCATTTAAGTATTCAAATATACTTTGCTTTAATCAATCATTAAAAATTACCGTCCACAGTACCACGCCTCTTTGCATTTGGAACAACGTTTTTTAGCTTGCTCTTGACAAGAGAAACATTTTTTAACATCAATACAATCCAATTTATCCAGATCATAAGCATCGCTTAAAATTTGTGCTGAGTTTTTAATATAATCTGTGTCTTTGGTAAATATTGACTTAGCTTGATGTTTGGCTAATTTCTTCCACTTTTTATTATATTTTTTTAAGATCATCTCTTTCATCTACAATACAATTAAATTGATAAATGTAAATTGGTAAATTGAAAAAGTTTGCTTCGTACTTTATCAATAAATAACTTCAAGATTACTGAACTTTGGTAATATTAATCGGAACGATATTTTTACCTGAGGAATTACTTCAACATAAATAGGACGAGATGTGGTTGACGAAGTTGATGACATACTTAAATAACTTAACCATCTCTTAAGATCAATTAGAGGTGCAATTTGATCCAATACGATTTCGTGCAAATATTTTTGTAACTGAAAGACAATAAGATTGTTATGTTATAATTAAATCTATGTCATTTATAAATATGGGATAAACAAAATACCTTCAGTAAATTCGATAATCTGTATTCAGTAATTTCATAATATGGAGCACATTTAGGATTGAGAAGTAATTCACGCAAACCAAACCATATTTGTGCTTCTATTTTTGAAATTTTACCTTCATCTTTAACTTTGTTCCATTTTCCATCGTATAACAGAACATTTCCTGTAAAAAGTAATATAAAATAATTAATTAATTTCATGTAATAACAACACTTAACTTGCATGGAAAATAATTACCTTCAGAATCATTTTTTGACCAGGGATGATTTTCTATTAATTGAACAAGTAAATAAGGAATATCATGTATGGATAACATTCGTAAAATTGCACTAAGTGGTAAACTATCTAAATATTCAGCTAAATATCGTAAAATTGAAATGCATCTCATTCCAATGTCAAATTCAAGTTCTCTTTTCTTTTCTAATATTTCTTCTAAACAAGAACTAAAACAAAACGATTAACATAATGACCTTGATGTTGTAATTAAATGATTATGTTTTTTTAATTTACCTAGAATCTTTTAAATTTTCATATATTTCAACGTCATTTCTATTAAGAAGAACAGTCACACATTTAACTGCATAATCAATTAGATCAAGAACTGTATCATCCATCGTAATTGCACTCTCACAATGAAATAAAACATTTTCTAATAATGAAGCTGCTACATCCTCATGATAGAATACGCTAAATAACATGAATGTATTTTCTGGTTCGTTGTTTAATTCAATTAAAATTGGAAATACTTTGTGTTTCCATATATCTATTTGAATTGCTTCGTAAATTAAAATTGGTATCTAAGAAGATAATAATATTGAGATAAATTAATTTATAATTTTATAATTTTTAATACATTGTTTCCAAAATAATTGTTTACCTTTTTTAAACAAACAAACCATTCTTTGATGCTCTCCTCTCGAAATTCATTAATTTCAAGAACACTTTGTTGATTTAATAGGATCAATCTTTTATGAAATTCAAACCATCTAAAAACATCATGTAAATGTTAATTAGATCAAGAAATACGTATGACATATTTATTGATAAATTAAAAAATAGTGTTATTTACTTTTTTGTACAAATATCATGCAAATCCGTCATTTCTAAACTTTGTACATAAGTTTCTGCTTCCCATGGTGCAATTATGTATTCACTAGTTAATGACATTATAAAATTATTTTAATTCAATGATTTTTAACAATTGATACTTGTGTATCAATATCGTTATAAACTGTAAACCATTTGTAAATAATTTTGTACATTTCTGTAACCCTGGCAATGCACATTGATTGATCAATAACTAAAACAAATTTTTATTTCTGTACTTTATTTGTTTTATTTATAAAAAAAATTAATTATATAAATGTTAAAAAAAAAATTGTTAATATCTCCAATTTAAAGTTCAAAATATTATTCAAAAATTATATATCCTAAGATAACTATCGGTAATATGTTACCATAAGTCAAGATTCCTGCCATCTAGCGTTGTATGTAGGAACTAGTTACTGAATATAAGGAGTAAAATGTGTTATCAGTGCTCACTAATACCACTAGATTAAAGATATACAAAATGATTAACGTGTATAGATAACTTTATTGATAAATCTGCATTTTTAATATGTATAACAAGTAGTTAAATTCAGTCTTAAAAACATGTGGTAAGTACAATGCGTTGTGTGTTGTGTAGTGTGTATACGCCATTAACTATTGTTCTTTTTGTTTTATATGTTTATTGGTCTGTTTTATCATTTAAGGTATAGTTGTATAAGCGGCCTGTAGAGGCGTGACTGTAGATACGTGTCTGTCTCAAAAAAATTAATTCTCCTACCATCTAGCGTTAAAAGAGATAGATGTAATATAATATAGTGTAATATCATGTAATGTATGTATATAAATATGCATTTGTATGCAGTCTTCTGAATGGTAATGTAGGAAACTATTTTATCACATTGGATTTTCTTTTTAAAGGATTTCTGTACACAGTCAAAATATTATGATTTCTTCTATTTAAACAATATTATATATTATGTTACAATGGAATTAGAGACGTTGTTGCGAAAAAGTGCCTTAACAGATAAAAGTAAGTATTAAAAAGAAATAAACAATTATATTTTGATTATATATTTTATTATTTAAAATGTATTACATTAATATCACTTTATTTATATTCTTTTACAGCTGAAACTAACCTGGAAGAGAGTGAAAAAATAGAGGATGAATATTTTCAAGAGATTTATGATCAATGGAAAGGAACTAAAGCAAAAGATAAAGACTTAACCTATAAAGTGATACCTAAGTTTTATTTTAAGGTATATAGTTTAATAAAATTATGATAAATATAATAAACCATAATGAATAGTTTAATAAAAGAAAAAAAATATGTGCATGCATAGTTACCTAAAGAAGATGAGATACTACCACAAAAATTAAGAGAAGAAACACGTGCATTATTTTTACAAAGACGTTCACGTCAATTATTAGATAATAATGAATTAAAAGCACTATGGGTCTTGTTAGACAAATATCATAGTCCACCATTGTCAGGAGAAGAACAATTGATTAATTATGAGGATTTTAAAAAAGTTGGACAATTGGCTGGTACCAAATGTAGTCCTTACTTTACTGCAGTAGTTTTTGCTAAACTTCAACAAGGTGATCAACATGGAAGAATAAGTATAATGGCATTATTTAATTATGTCATGAGAAAAGTTTGGTTACATCAAACACGTATTGGTCTTTCATTATACGATGTCACAGGACAAGGATACCTCAGAGAATCTGTAATTTCAATATTGTATTTTATCATTCACAAACTTGCCCTTTCTCTTTTTTATACATTTCTCTTTTATACAGGATCTGGAGAATTATATTTTAGAACTTATACCAACACTGCCACAATTAGAAGGTCTAGAAAAATCATTCCATTCATTTTACGTGTGTACAGCTGTTAGAAAATTTTTATTCTTTTTGGATCCTCTTAGAACTGGAAGAGTTCGCATTCAAGATATTCTAGCATGCAGTTTTCTCGACGACCTATTAGAATTACGAGACGAAGATTTACCTAAAGATTTACAAGAAGCTAATTGGTTTTCAGCACCGTCTGCACTTAAAGTTTATGGACAGTATTTAAACCTTGATAGGGACCATAATGGAATGCTCAATAAAGAAGAACTTGCTGGGTACAATTTTATAACATTTATTTCACGCTTGTCTTGTTTTAATGGATAATAAAATAATTTCATTTATTTTGTAGATATGGAACAGGTACTTTAACCGGTGTATTTTTAGAAAGAGTATTTCAAGAATGTTTAACATACGAAGGAGAAATGGATTACAAAACTTATTTAGATTTTGTCTTGGCTTTGGAAAATCGTCACGAACCACAAAGCTTGCATTATCTCTTTCGAATATTAGATATTAATAATCGTGGTTATCTCGATACATTTTGTCTTAATTATTTTTTCCGAGTAAGTTTGTAATTGATTGTTACTTTAACAAAATGATTAATTTATTAATAGTAATAATAATATTCTTAATTAATAGGCAATACAAGAACAAATGACAACGCATGGTCAAGAACCAGTAAGTTTTGAAGATGTAAAGGATGAAATATTTGATATGGTTAAACCAGCTAATCCATGTAAAATTACACTGAAAGATTTATTATCTTGGTAAGAGATAAAGTTATGTTCAATTTTGCATGGAAGATTCATGTAATAATGAAAAGATTTTAATTCATTTTTAAATTATGCTTTTACATTCTTTTTTAGTGGTCAAGGTGATACAATGGTGAGCATTTTAATAGAATTTCATGGTTTTTGGGCTTATGAAAATCGTGAAGCTATGGCTGCTGACACAGGAGATGAGTCATCTCATGTTTGATAAATTAGAAATATGAAAAAAAAAATATGTTAATCTGTAATCAAAGTTCCTTTATGACTTTGCTTCAGTAAAAGTGATAATATAGTATGATTGATATCATATCAGGGATGATATTGTACTATAACTATGCAGACTATATCCTAAAGTCTCTCAAATTTTAAGGGAGCATACTTAAAGTCTGTACTTTGACAAAACTATATAATATAAATACTAATTTTCGAATATATTATTCCAATATTATTCTAATAAATGCAAGACTATATTATATAAATGATATATAAATAAAGTTATTTTTATAAAATTACTTTATCTACTTTTGTCACACATATAAATCAATTGTTAATATAAAAAATATGAAATCTCAAATTCTATTATGTTACCATTCTTATATATCAATTATATTACAATTTTTAAGTATAGAAATGTATATGTGAAGAATTATTTAATTTAAATAAGATCAATCAATTGTTTTCATTGATAAATTTGTTTACTACTTCGTTTAACTATGAATGAATTTACTACGATGGTCAAAATGATTTACACTCGATTGTATTACACACACTCATTTATTTAATGTTGAATCGTGTTTGATTCAAAATATTTTAGCCAATCAGAAGAGTCAATTTTAAATGCCGACTAGTTGAATACAGCGCCACTCTACGTTGCTTGAGGAAATCAGTTAGGGCGTCGCAGTCTCTCAAATGCGATTGAACGTATCAGTTGTGTGTTTGTCGACGGACGCTAGTTCAAATATTTAAATATTTTTAACAATTTAATTCGTTCGGCACGTGTTTTTTTTTGTGATCGTTAATTTTACGCATATTCGAGTTATCAAGAATAATCTTTTAGTTTTTTTACTATCGACGTAATTGTGAAATAAATAATATCATTTAATTTTTGAATTGACAAATTCTTTTTAATAGTTTTTGACGAGCGTCGTATTACAGTATGGCGGTCGCGTTTAAATGCAACGGTCAAAAATAACGAATTGTTGTGTGTAAAGTATTACGTGTTATACATTAATTTGTTAAACATTTATTAATTTTGTTTGTTAAAATATTAGAAGCAAATAAATATAAGAAATAGGTTATTTCAAGTATTAGTACCACGTTTCTCTATTTTGGAAATAACTCTTGGTCATTCATCCATAAAAAGGACTAAAAGAGAAAGTCACGAACAATGGACCCTTGGATTCAGGTAAAAATTTACAATAGAATATAAAGTGTCTTTGCTGTCTAATACAATAGATACCAACACGTGTAAATTTAAAAAAAAACAATTAACCTTAGAATTTTCTATTTCCTATTCCAGTGTGTATTGTTAATATTTTTATGAATTCTTTTTTAATTTTCATTCCTGCTGTACAGGAATCTTAGAACTTTGAATTCAGGTAAAAATTTACAATAGAATATAAAGTGTCTTTGCTTTCTAATACAATAGATACCAACACGTATAAATTTAAAAAAAAACAATTAACCTTAAAACTTTCTATATCCTGTTTCAGTGTGTATTGTTAATATTTTTATGAATCCTGCTGTGCAGGAATTTTAAAACTTTCCTTAGCATTTTACAATTCTACTAAAAATTCTTTTTCTAGTTTTGTAGAATTCTTTTGTATTTGATTTCTAAATTGGTTTCCCCCCCCCCACAAAAATATTCTGTCAATTATTATAACCGTACAATTCAAATTCACATTGAAATATCTTTCGTGTTTACACTTTTATTCATATTTTTCTATTAAATTATTTCTAGAGAATGTTAGAACGTGCTAAAGCAAGAGGAGAAAAATTGAATATGCAATTGTCCAATGCTGGCCATGATGTTAGAAGACGACGAAGTCCTTTAAAAGATGCCAATGCAATAATAGCACAAGCAGCAGGTATATTCTTTTATTACAATAATTACATTGATCTTAATTATTATTTTACAATTGAGTTATTTTTAATGTTTGATATTTAATAGTAAACAATAATAAAAGTCCTGCAAAATCTCCAATAAAATCGAAGAATGAAGAATCTCCTAAAAAATCAGCAAGGAAGTGTAGTCCTCAGAAAGAAACAGTCGAAGATGAAAAAGAAGCGAAACAAATTGATAAAGAAAATGGTGAAATAGGTATAAGCAATGTTAAGTCGAAGCTACAAAGACTGGGCAAGCTGTATTCTGGTAAGCATGAACGTATAAACACCACCCACACAGTTCCTTTAAAACCGGTTTCTGATACCATCTCATTGTGTTTGTATATATGGTATCTGTGGTTAATGCACACAATATAACTCTTTTCATTTGATTTGTTTCCTGTAGCATGAGAAACTCCCTACAATATTATCAAATAATTTGAATCATTGAAGTCTTTTTTTTACATTACAGCATCACACATTTTTTATTTACTTAATTTTGAATTTTGTTTTTTTTTGTTTATTAAGAAATTATTTTACTATACATTTATTTGTTATATTTAGAAGACACTTGTGAATTAAGTTCACCAATTCACAAGACAGAAGAGAAATTTTATGCTGAAGAAAATAATCAAACAGAATTGAAATCAGCCAAAAAAGGTGCCAGACTCGACAGATTGGCAGCTCTTGCTTCGACCATTAATAATTGGGAAGATGATTTGTCACATCCAGTTATTGTAAATATAATTAATTTTATTAATATTTATTATATACAAACATACAATATATTTAATAAAAATTTATATTTTTTTTTTTTTTTTTTAAGGCAAAAACATCGTCTAACAAGGCAGAACAAATACAAGCTAAATTTAATGATAAAGTGAAGAATACGACAGAACCACAGCCAAGTACAAGTGGATGCAGTAAATGGAATAGTGGTAATAATTCTGAAGGAAGTTCGACCAAACAATTGAAGTGGGACAAATCTGTTTTACAGAGCTTGGTAAGTTTTGCTTTTTTTTTTCTTTTCTTATTATTATATTAAAAAATAAAAACTTAAAAAAATAGTATAATGATCTTATAAAAATAAAAAATGACTAAAGCTTTAGAAGGTTTTTCTGTGAAATATATAAATGCATATTATCTTTTATTACAAATATATGTATATATATATAGAACATAATTATAGATGCAATAAAAAAAGATATTAGATTTATTAGATGGATATTTACAGGAGGCTCAAGGCTTTAGTCGTACGAAAAGCAATTGTCGTCTAGTGTATGACTTTAAGAGTTGTTCTCAGGAAACCGGAGGAGGATCGTCAAGTTCTTCACCCAAAAAAGAGAAAAATATATCAAGTTCGAAACTAAACGTTGTATTAGAAGGCAAGGTGACGAATGATGACAATGTGCATAAAAGTGCAAATAGGACAACTAAGGAGAATGCAAATTCAAATACACCAGAAAAGACAGTAAGAACTACAAATGCAAATACAAACAATTCTAGAATAACATCTAGACTTGGTTTTAATGGTTCACCCAAGAGTCCGATATCTGGTTCATCACCTGGTTCTGTATTGAGTAAAGCTTCCATGTTTGAATCACGAAATAATGATACTAAGGTAAAAGATCCAGCACAGATGAGCCTTTCTGAAAGAAAAGCTCTTTTCGAGAAGAACAAAGATGAAGCTCCGTTAATCCCAAAAGCACCACTTACTATGTCTATACCACCCAGTAAATTACACGAAAAAGAGACATCTAATTCGCCACATGGACATGGCGCAGGTATGTTATATAAATATTATTTAATATTTTAAATAAAATACCATTTATTATATATTTTTTTTTATTTATTTATATTATAGATCCGTCAGCAAATAATCGTAAAGTTGAAAATTCGAATAGAGTCGTAACTCAGCGTGCAATATTTGAACATGGTCACACACAAGAATTGGAAAACAATATATTGCGTTCTGCACAAATTGAAAGACAAAAAGAATTAGATATGTTACGTTCACGTTTCAATACCAATAAAGAAATAGCACAAGCAGCTGCTGGTTCCTGTATCAGAACAAGCGAAAGTAGCGAAGGGAAATCTAATTCACCAAAGAATTCTCCTATTTGTCCAGTTAAACCTACACCAGCACTCGTAAATATATTTTCATTTTTTACATTACCTTAAGATTTATACATAAATTAGTATAGTGGTTCACAATCAGTCCGATACACACGTCTTTAAGTCAACTAATTACTTTATACCGCCATTTGTTAGAATCTTATCGAACTAAATTAAGATATAAACTATCCTATCTTTCAAGTTGAATGAAACTGCACAAAGTTTGCAAAATTTGATTAAAATCTGTTCAGTAGTTTAGGAGTCCATTGCGGACAAACAACGTGACACATAATTTATATATAATAAGAAGAAGTTCATAAGTTATTAACTATAATAGAATAATGTTATTCCACAGCCACCTCCACCACCACCACCTCTTCCACAATCATCAAATTCGAATCAGAAACATCATTCAGAGCAAGAAAAATCTTCACCAGTTAAACGACAAGGTAAATGAGTAATTAATTTTCCATCATTTTTTTCTTTTTTTTTTTAATACAGTTAATTTTTCAAACTAATGAAAATACATGATGTATATTAAATTACAGGAAATTTGCCAAAAGTAGCACAAAATGTGACTTTATCGGATGTTAAACGCATACGTGTATCCCCTCCGAAACCTGGACACCTATATCCTTCACTTTCAGATATTGAAAGCAGTACAGAAACGGAGACAGAGTACACCGTTGATAGCACAGAACCAATAACCGCTACTTTAGATGAAAACACTACTGAGAGTGAATCAGTTACGGAAGCTGAATATTATATTGAAGTATGACACTATAATGCAAAAAAAAGAAACTATACAATTAAAAAAATAAAAGTATACTAATACTGTAAAACTTTTTTTAGAGCAACGAAACCCAGTTAGATAGCGAAGATGAAATCGAAGATGAAGTCGAAGATGTAAATACTAGCTTGGGAAGAAGCATTTTACATGAAGTTAATCGAAAAATAATAAGAAACAAGGTACTATTAATATTAATTAATTGAACCCTTTCGTACACGCACATTCTTTCATGGGTCACTAGCAACTAAAGGATTAATAAAATAAAATTTTGTTATTTTTGAAAAGTATGATAGAAATTTTGATGATTGCATGTCGTATTTGTAGAAGAGATCGATTGAACCTGATCCAGATAGTACGACATCTGATATATCTGTATTGGATGAAATGGATGAATATTTGGACGAATGTCTTGCGGCGCAAGATAGAAATGCGAAAAATTATTGTCAAGATGGACCAACACCACCAAAACTAAATAGAGGTGACAAAAATCTCGGAGCTTCTTGTGATAGTTTCCAATATACCCGAGGGTAAGATTTTCATTGCAATAAATAATCGTTATTTTCGTGATTACGTATTCAATTAAATTAATCTTATTATTTTTAGATCGTTGTATCGTTCTCCTATCGTTAAACCAGTGACTCCAGAAAAAAGTGAACAACCATACATTGTAGAAGGTGATCAGCATACTCCCTTGTTACGCACTGTCAGCAGCTATAGGCGTCAACAATCAGAAGTGAGTAAATAATATTGCAAGTTTAAGTCATTCATTTATACATACATTCATTTCTTTAATTAATTCGCATGTATTTTATTCAAAATTATAGTTACGAACACCGAAAGGTAACCTTCTTTCGGTATCCAAAGTTATAGAATCTTCTTCCGATTCTATGGAACCTTCGAAGGATGAAACAATTTTGGTACAAGAAAAAGTGAAACATTTATTGGACGAAGTTAGCAAGCAGCAAACGATCATTGGTCAAGCTAGTCAAGCTTTAAATTTATGCAGTTCTACGATCGAATTTAATGAATCACAGGAACAAGTTGAAGTAGAAAAACTTCTACTAGTTGCCAGTAATTTCATCATTTTATTATATATTATTTAAATAGAAATTTTGTATTATTTTAATTCTCCTTGTAATCGAAATATGATTTTTAAAACAGCTCACAGAAGACAAGCTGCTATAAACGAGATTCAAAGATTAAAAATCCAGGGTACATTGAGACCTTCTGCACCAGGTTCTCCGGAAATAGATGATACTGGATCACTTACAATATCAGCCATTACATTACCATTGAGACGTGAATACTTAAGAAGTATTGCTCCAAGTGAGTATCAATAATTGTTTAACTTTGAGTATATTTTTCTGAGTAATAAATTTAAACATACAAATTTTTCTAGCTACTTGTCTTCATTTCGTCTGTTTGGTACTGCATTTGGATGAAGTATTAGCAACTCCCGTGGTTGTTGCTGAATCTGGCGATTCTTGTCTACGTTTTCCTTCGACATTAAAATTACAGAATTTATATAGCGATTTTAAAATAACCGTTGAAATTTATTCCCTACGAACACAAGCCGAAATGCTTCCCCATGAAGTTAAATATCACATTCATAATAATGGTAATGGACATAATGGTAATAACGGCAAAGATAAGAAGAAAACACCGAAAAAGTGTTCGAAATTTGATAATCGTTTAGTGATGCCAAGTGTTCAAAGTCCTGCAGGACCTTCTGCAATTCAGTCTTCTGCTTTTCAACTATCTGGTTATATTGTTTTCAGTCTTAAAGAAATAAACCGTCAACAGTTCACTTTAAATAAGGTACGTAAAAACATTTGAAATTTACATTCTCAAGAACAGAAGAATGTGTTTTATTTTTAGTGTTCTTACTGTACTTCAATTGTATTACAGGTTCCACAGCAATCTCCATTGGAGGGCAGGTTGCAGATGCACATGTCTTGTGAACCATCAATAACAGTGGAATATCGTAATTTCTTAACAATATTTGAATATGTCTCTGGTTTTGGCATCTGGCAAAGAAGATGGATGGTGCTTAAAGGAACTACATTATCTTACTACAAGTATCCTCATCACGAGGGTAAAAAGACTCCTTTAGGAAGCCTTGATTTGCGTGGTAATTATTATTTCTCAGTCATTATAATTATGTATTGTGGGGACGAGCGCGCCTCCATGCCAAACTTATCGGGTATTCGTGAGAAGGATTGATCGGTGGGCCCTGGATAGCTCAATTGGTTAAAGAAAGATCCATGGTTCGAGTCCCGGTTCAGTCAGTCCAGCGGTCCAATTTTTTTCACCAATCCCACATTATTGAATTGTATGGAAAGTAATTTCGTTTGTTTGTTTTTTTGTTATCGTAGGTGTTTCTACAAAAATAGTAGATTTAGCACCTTTTAGTATTTGTATGCGTGCCAATACGGTTTTACTTGAATCAAAAAGAGCAGCACAACCTGGGGATACCGATAGTCTCATCATGGTTACAAATGGATCTGAAACAACAATTAGACATCTTTACTCGGCCGATACAAAAGAAGATAGATTGGAATGGTGTTCAAAACTTAACAAAGTATTACATATATTACAAGTCTGGGGTAATAGCTCTGGAATGTAATACTGTATAAAATAATGAATGTGTTGTTACGTTGTAAGGTATATTTAATCATTATTTTTAGTTAAATGCAATTAGTCTTATTTTAATGTGCGTATGCATTTGAAAATAATGCAATAAATAGTTAAATTCTATTATCATTTGTTACAAAATAGTAATTATTTTTTAACAATTTTTAAATATTACAACTTTCTCTTAGATCACATTGATGAAACATTGATATATATATATACATATACATATAACATTTAAATTACAAAAATAATGTATTATTTAAACATGACTTAACGTGCATTAATTATTTCGTTGGTGTCTTTTAAGCTTTACAATGTTGTGTTCATTTATTATTGCATAAAATATAAATAAAAATCATAACGAGTTCTTGTTGTATAAGAAAATCTTGCTGTTGATAAAATAATACAATATATATTTTATATGATATTAAAAAAATAATATAATTTTTTAAAATAGAACTCTTGCCAACTCACACGTAATAAACGAATATCATATGAATATATATATATATATATATATTGCACGAATAAAACAAATTTTTCTTTGCATTCAAAATGACTTCGTAACGTTCTTAACAATTTGATTTTTATTTTATTTTATGCAAATTAATTTTTTCAACTTTATTTGTATCAAACAAATGTAACATTACACGTGTTAGCTAAAGACACCTATTCTATCAATTTTTAAGCGTATTCAAAAATTACGCTATTATTATGCTGCTCTCTCTCTTTTTTTTTTTATAATGTTTTCGAACAAACGTAACGCGTTAAAATTTTATATTAATTATTTTACTTAACGTATATTTGTAAATAATCAAATTAAAAATGATTTATAATGTAGTATAGTAATTACTATTTATATATATATATAATACATATATTATAATATATCTATACACATATATGTATTTATTATATTTCATGTATATGTGTATAGATATGAATGTAATTACATATATTCATAAATATTGACATACTTTATAATTTTTTATGTAATCTCACAAATTTTTGTACCTACGCCTTTACAAGTGTACACAGATTTTTTTTTATTACAAATGTTAGATATAAGCATATATATATATATATATATATATATATATTTTACTTTTATATTCACGACTAAGTTAGTGCTTGTTTTTTTTTTTTTTTTTTTTAAATGAGATTAATTAAATATTGTTGTAAACGAGTTGTTTTTTTTGGTGTATAATAATATTAGCAATGAAAAAAAAAATAATTGGATTTTTGTAACCCTTTTGTTACAGGTGCTTTGCGCACAAGTATCTTCCCTTATTAATTTACTTTTACATGCAAATTGTGTTGTAACGAAAGGGTTAATATAAATAATATAAATAATTATGATCTACCCTTATTAATTTGCTTTTACATGCAAATTGTGTTGTAACGAAAGGGTTTAATATATAATAATACAAATAATGATGATCTTATTTTTAAGAAATTTAGGAAGGACAACTGCAATATATATATATATATATACATACATACATATATAATATAAATAAAAGTGAATAACATATACAAGTTTATATGCATTTACTGCATTGTTTATTATAGATACAACAAGTTGGTTGTAGGTGTGTGTGTGTGTGTGTGTGTAAAAAAAAAAAGAAAGAAGTAAGGTATCTCTCTTAGTAGATGTAATTTAATCTGCGACGTTGTAATGAACATTACGCCGTCGTCGTCTCGCGCTTGGTTTTGTTGCTTAGAACGAACTCTTCATTGATGATGTGTCTTTCTCTCTCGTTCAAAATGTGTTTCTGTCTGTCTGTCTGTCTGTCTGTTGTTTGTTTGCTGCTGGCAGTTTATAAGTATTACATCATGTATTATATCTGCGGAATGGACACGTTTTTCGCGAGAAGCACGTGACCCGTGTTAGATCTCGTAAGACAACATTTGCATAGAACTACTACTACCATGCTTCTTTACACGAAATAACTCAAATGTTATTCGTGAAAAGTTAATCTTCTTAAATTTAATAATACCATCGAGAAATTATCGGAATTTTTACTATCATTCATTATTCTTTCTTTTCTTTTTTTTTCTTTGTCAGAGGAGGAGGTGGAGGAGGAGGAAGAAAAAAAAAGAAAAAATAGAAATCGTCGAGATCTCTCGATCGTTGATTAAATAATCTTCTGCAAGTGAAAATTAAATCCTAAACAAAAAATAAGAAGAAGAAGAAGAAGAAGAAGAGTAATGAGAAGAGTGAAGAAGAAAAAGAAAGAGAGCAAATTTGTAATCGAAAGTAACAACGACTTTTTACGAAGCCTTAAATAAGAAGAAAAACTTAACACGTTTTGAGTTTAAAACCGAGTTGTGTCTCATCCGCAGCGTGAATACATGAGAAACAAACGTTACATGTTAAGACGAAATTATTGTTTATGATGCGCTTTTATCTATGCGAAGTTTGTCGAAAAATCCTAAGTGACGTGTTCTTGTAGTTTAGCGTAAGATTCCTTCGGCTTCTTGAGTAATATTAAGTCGTCCTTTTGAATTTATTTCGATACGAGCTGAATGTTAGGATGGAAACCGTCCTTGTCGGCAGTGTAATCAACCCTTAAAATCAAAATCAAATTGTATTTTTATCTCAATTCTTTATTGTCAGGTATTTAGATTGATTTTTCAATCGAATATAATGCAATTTATTTTACCTGTACGTATGACCATCCGGAGAGATGAATGAAAAACTACCCGTGACGGCTAATTCTTCATCGTCAGTACCCTCGTTTTTCAATTCGGCAGTTTCGTCTCTTTTCTGTCCATCGCTTTGTTCGTAACTGAAGTGATATCCACCAACCCCGATATTGTTAACTTCCTCCTGCTTTACAATGGTGATGTCATTGGGATTACCTTGCGGTTTACCAAAAGTTACGACTAAAAGAGCCGCCAGTACAAATACCTGCGTATTAAAAGACCAATTATCAAAATTTGTTGTTTCTTTTCTTCGTTTAGAAGAATTGTATTAATTAATTATCAATCGAATTCACTTAATCAGTCCCAAGGGGAAAACAAAGTAAGAAGAAAAAAAATAAATAAATAAATTCCTTCGCGAAGAAGTTCTTGGTCAAAATGGTGTCGTCGGTGGTTTACGGTAGAAAGATTGATCGATCGAAGATGATTTTCACCGAGAGAATTTGATAAGAGGCTATTAAAAAAAAAAGAAGAAAAAAATTTATCTCTCTCTCTTTCTCTTTCTCTTTCTCTTTCTCTCTCCTTTTTCGAATGTCTGGGATTACACGAGAGAAGAGCTCATGTCCGCCCGCCCGCCCGCACGCACAGAACGAACGTCACAGATCCTCTCTTCACTTTCACTGTTGCGTAAAAAAATAAAAAAGAAAAAAAAATAACAAGGTAGAAAAAAAAAGAATAATAATAATAATAATAATAATAAAAATTTTAGATGCTTGGTGCTTCGGATAACCGAAATCGAAAATCGTCTTCTCGCGTCTTGTATTTGTTTGTTATGTGTTATGTGTGTGGTGTTGTAGGTAATAGTAGTAGTAGTAGTGCCTGCGGTTTTCGTTCCCACGACTAATTTTTTCTTTTTTTTTTTCCTAAATTTTTTTCTTTTTTTTTTTCTAGACACACGATCCATAAAATTTTTTAACTTCTCTAATGGAATATATTATATAATGATTTTTTTTTTTATGCAAATGTCTTCTCTTCTTTTAAATTTGATTTTTATCTCAATCGTATTTGAATTTTGTATATTATTTTGTCCTGTGTTTAAAAAAAAATAAAAATAAAAAAAAGATAATTTTTCTGATTCGTAATGGCACGCACCGTCTTCATGATGATAGATTTAGTTGTTTTAAAAGTGTTCGTAAGCGAATGTGTTTTCCTTGCACCCTTTCGTCCTTTAACGATGAACTGATACGTGATATACCAGGGATGTGCAGTACATCTGCCTTTATATAGTCGGAAAAACCCAA
This sequence comes from Polistes dominula, assembly GCF_049000335.1. Taxonomy (NCBI): domain Eukaryota; kingdom Metazoa; phylum Arthropoda; class Insecta; order Hymenoptera; family Vespidae; genus Polistes; species Polistes dominula. Next base: position 2,149,359 of record NW_028301058.1, on the reverse strand, counting down.
TAGATGCATACCCCCCTCCACTCATCGGATAGTCTTCGAGATTCATTTGATCATGTTACCCTCCCCCTCGTACTTCTTACTCTCTCACTCGTTTATGCGCCCAGGATGCATCCGCGATGCACCAACACTGATGCTGCATCACTATGCAATGCTGCCGCGTTCGTTCATTCGTTCCTTCGTTCGTCGATGTTACAAACATCGTTTGTTTTATCTTCTTCCTTAAATCCTCTTGTATTTTTTTGAAGTGAAGAAAACTTCTTTAGAATCAGGGTGATTTGAATATCGTGAAACGGAAAAACGTGAAACGGAAGAAACCGTGAAACCGATGAAACAAAAATAATTCATTAATTAATCAAATTCAATATATTATTTAATTCTATATATTAATTAATTAATTAATAAAATTCTGTATATAAAAATTCAGTGTCACAATATGTTTGTCCACTAATAATTGCGAAACTACTCAACTTATTTTAATGAAATTAATTTTATTTCAAGTTCATTTTTCCAACTTAGCAAATAGCACAATTTTTATCGCGACTTTTTTTATTATTATTATTTTTTTTTATTACTAATTTAAAGATTTTTATGTAGAGGTTATCTAGGTTTTCTAAAGTTCTTTCAATAGATGGCACTGTATTACAATTCAATTATTTCGATATATTCACGTCTCGAAACTTGGTTTTTTTTGAAGGTTTCACTTCTACCGTGTGTGATTTGCACACATCTATTTTTTTTTTATTATTTTTTGTTACTAATTTAAAGATTTTTATTTAGAGGTTATTTAGGTTCTGTAAGGTTCTTTCAATAGATGGCGCTGTATTACAATTCAATTATTTCGAAGCTTGGTTTTTTTTGAAACTTTGTGTGATCTGCACACATCTGTTTTTTTTTCTAATTTATCATCAATTTTTATCATCATTGTTTTTCATGTGTACTTGCATCGATTATTATTATCAAATTAAAAAAAAAGGTAATAACAATGGGGTGACCTCAATTGAAATGTTTAATCACAGAAGAGTTTATCACGAGAAGTGTGTAATTTGAAATAAAAATTCCTTTTTCTTCTATCGTGAATATTTAAATAAAACAATTTGTGTTATCTAATATTTAATAATAATACGTATTTATGAGTAACAAGTTGGCATAAGCTTAATATTAATATTCACATTATTGTCATTAAAAATAAAATAAATAATTGATTATTTTATGAATTACAACAGTGTAAGGAAATGAAGGAACACGTCAGGAGGTTTATAAAAAAAAACAAAAAACGTCCTTCAACTTTTCAATCGAATAAGAGAAAAGAAATTCGTGATATAAACGAATGCCAGTTGCATTAGGGGGTTAAAATGTCAATGCACTTGTTCGTCCTTAAAAAAAAAAAAAAAAAATCCTTCGAACGTACTCCATATAGATGAAATGTCGAGATAACGAGCAACCTCCTCATGAGGTGGTGGTGGTTACGAGCCTAAGAGCTATGGAAGAGAACTATGATGCAACTGCAGTGTTATTACCGGCTGCCAATGATACCTCTTTTGATTTGTATTATTAATTGATCAGAAAATAAATAAATGAAAGATTTCAAACATTGGTAGAATATAAAAATAACCAGGACAGAATTATATGGATGATTTGTACTGTAATTTTTCGATTGCAAAGTCACCCACCACCCCCTTGTTTCAAATTTAGTTTATCGAAAGCGGTAATAATACTCGCACACACCAATTTACGTTCTCGAACGTCCTTGGTTATTGTGACATTTAGTTTTCTCTCTCGACGTAGTAAAGTACGTTTACGTAGATGTTGAGGAAAGTTAATGACGTAACACTACCGGTGACCTTGCCATTTCCGAAGATGCGCTGCTGTAGCTGCTGTAGCTGCTGTTGCTGCTGCTGCTGCCGTTGACGAGGACGCCTCCGGCTACCGTGTTTCTCATCTTCAACTATCTCTCCTTCCCCATATTTAAACGACCTATCGTAGGATGATCCACTTATTTTATTTATCTCTATGTGATGATCTCTCCAATGAAAAAATGAATCATTCATCATAGGTGTCAAAAAGGATTAACGATATTTAAAAATATACCAAACAGTTATATAATTGATCCCTGATTTTATCAATGATTAAATAAAAAAAAGCAAATAAATGTTAATCTTGTTATCAGTGTATACAAATTAGATCAAAAATATTTTCTAATTTTATGAGATGAATTTATTGGATTGTTCGGAATGTAATTTCGTTTTTTTCCTCACACAATTTTGGTATTAATTGAATGCAAACTGGTAAATAACAACACATGAGATCGATGAGAGGTTAAATTTATCAAATTAAACTGTTAATGCCCATTTGAGAGGCCTAGGTTTAATCTCGAAGTGAAAATTGTCTTAATTTTTACAAAAAAAAAAAACGAAATTACTTTCTGAACAACAGAATATTTACGATTCTCAACATTGAAATTCAGTAAATCATTTATTTGGACCTAACAATAAGATATTCTCAGATTTTTTCCACTTCCTAGACACGGTAATGTGTACTTACAAAACATGATGATAAAATTAATAACAGTTTTATCTAGGATAGATACATAAATATATCTTATTAAACTTCACGAACCCATTAATTTCGAATAATTAGTTAAGACTTATGAGTTACCACCCACTTATTTTCTATCTTTTTCTTCTCGCTAAGAGTATCTTACTTATTTCTTTTTTTTTTCTTCTTCTTCTCGTCTAGTCAAACGAGGAGCCAATAAGCAAACATAAACGTGAAAGCGTACACGAACGAAGAAAGGTTGACAGTCTTCTGAGATCGTAAATGGAAAGAGAAATAATACTTGTCGAAAATAAACTTATCTCGATTGTGCAAGAATCGAAATAAGATTCGTCAATGATGGTTGCAGGATCGTCAACATCATAATCAATTTATTGAAGTGAAAATTTCTTTAGAATTAGGGTGATTTGAAAATCGTGAAACGGAAGAAACCGTGAAACCGATGAAACAAAAATAATTCGTTAATTAATCAAATTCAATATATTATTTAATTCTATATATTAATTAATTAATTAATAAAATTTTATATATAAAAATTAAGTGTCACAATATGTTTGTCCACTAATAATTCCAAAACTACTTAACTTATTTTAATGAAATTTATTTTATTTCATGTGTTTTTTTCCAACTTAGCACATAGCATAATTTTTATCGCGATTTTTTTATTATTATTATTATTTTTTATTACTAATTTAAAGATTTTTATTTAGAGATTATCTAGGTTCTGTAAAGTTCTTTCAATAGATGGCACTGTATTACAATTCAATTATTTCGAAGCTTGGTTACTTTGAAGGTTTTATTTCTACCGTGTGGGATTTGCACACATCTATTTTTCTTAATTATTTTTTATTACTAATTTAAAGATTTTTATTTAGAGGTTATCTAGGCTCTGTAAAGTTCTTTCAATAGATGGCGCTGTATTACAATTCAATTATTTCAATATATTCACGTCGAAGCTTGGTTTTCTTTGAAGGTTTCACTTCTACCGTGTGGGATTTGCACACATCTATTTTTTTAAATTCTTTTTTATTACTAATTTAAGATTTTTGTTTAGAGATTATCTAGGTTCTGTAAGATTCTTTCAATAGATGGCACTGTATTACAATTTAATTGTTTCGATATATTAACGTCTCGAAGCTTGTTTTTTATTCTCGTTTATGTTCAAACCCAATCTCTCTTCCCGTTTCTTCGAGGACACATTTTGGTTCGTTTCACTTTTACCATATTTTTTAATCTAAATATAACCAAAAAAAAAAGAAAAATAAAATCTTTTTCAATAGTAAGTAATTTTTTTGTTGATTGAAAACAAACATCAAAAGAAATATTTAATCGATTATAAAAGCATGGTCATCGGTAATGTGCACATTCATACGTCTAACGAATTCACATTTTTATTGCAGTCGTGGAGAATGGATGATGATTTATTGTGTATACATCGGTTATGTAGTCTGGTAGCAATGTTCTTATGTGTGTGTCAGGTAACGTCGACGACGATAATTAGAAAACGAAAACTTCACCATCTACGTTTGCTTTTTTTTTTTTATCTTTTCTTCGCATAAACGAAGATATGTATGTGTGTGTGTGCATGCTTTGGAATATTCGAATGATAGGATATTATGAAGTATCGAAGTACATCGTAAAATTTATGTAACAAAATCATTTCGAAATCTAGCAATTTAAAGTTTGATAAATCTTACACCGTGATAAAGTAATCAATTTTCCCTATAGAAATATTTGTATTTTTTTTTAATTTTCATATTCATTCGAGAATCATCATCATCATCATCATCATCATCATCATCATCATCATTATCATCATGATTATTTGTGTATTATCTTTCATCAATATTTTTACAAATATTTCTTCTCTATTAAAATCAAAATGTATAATCCTAGTAAAATCAAAAAAACACCTTTCTTATAATGAAGACATCAAAATGCAACTGGTGTTTGATCTATGATCTATCCATCGATCACATTTTCATTTTTGTTATTATGAATAAAACGATTCATCAAGAAACAAAAAATTTCGTCGTTCATTTAAACGAATGTTTCAAATTAATTTGTATTAATTATTCTTACGTACCACATGGCAGACATTTCTTTCGTAATCCTTTAGATAACACAATAAAATATTGTGCATTAAATAAAGAAGTTGTTATGGGGGTGGAGGGGGAGAATTATGGTGGCACTTGATAAGCGCGAAAGTGAGTAAATGTCAACCACAATGTCTCATCTCCCTCAAACCACCTCCACCCACCCTTTCTATCGTCAATTCATCTTCTGGTATTACACTGGGTTAGCAAATGTAACGAGCTACGTACGCCAGCAATATGTTCGATATGCCAGATGTGCAATTACCTTCACGTCTCATGATAATCTCTACTTGCATTTTCAACACCGTAAAGGGAACTTTAATGAAATATATTACCGACTAACTTTATTTTTTTTTTGCTTATTCTTCTTCTTCTTTTTCTTCTTCTTGTTCTTTAACTTTAATTCCACCCTTTTACTTTTTCGGTCTCTTTCTTTCCGTCTTTTCTTGACATTTACTTACACTGTAAACTATCCGTTAGATCTTCGAGATTTTCTACATGTTTTTTTTTTTTTAAACTAATAAGGTGTATTTCTTTCTCTTCATGACGTCATAGTTAAAAGAAAAAAAAATCGTATTGGGATCTCTAGTAGGGATCCTATAGGAGGGATGTGCCATGTACATTGCTGGGGGACCGGAACTTGATTTTGCGCGCGAATGATTCAAACATTGAAATAATTATGAAATAATGAATTGCATCAAATACGGAAAAAAAATGAACTATATTTAATGATAATTAAAAATTTATATTAAAATAGAATAGGTTACAGGAAAATATTATTATAAATTCAAGCGGTCCCCCAAAATTTTCAGCCAATGGCACATGAGCTGAATATGAATGGCGCATCCCTCCTACAGGATCCCTAATCTCTAGCACTTGAATACGCTATCTGGTGACTAAATTCAGAACTAGAGCAGTTAGGAGGAATTGCTGACAACTGATTTAAACTACACGATATTTATGTGGAAATATTTATATTTTTAATTTTATGTGACTTGCTTATTTTTTATTGAAAGAAGAATTGAAAATAACTAGTATCGTTAAACTAAAAAGTTGTTGCAAAGAATTTTTCTTCTTTTTTGTTATGGAGTTCCTAGCAAAAATACAAAAAATACAAGTAAAGTGTATTGCTGTGTATTTGGTTGTACAAGCATAGCTTGTCGTGATGAAAAAATTAGGTTTCTTTTTTTCAAATTCCACCTCGTAAAAAACAATTTGTTTATCGAATAAACAAATTTGGTGATAAAGAAATAATTGATAGGACAACAACAACATGTTTACAAATATTATTTAAACCAGCCTTGCATGAACAACTCATTCTAATTATTCGACCATTTTTTAATATTTCACCAGTTATTTCATGTGGATTATCTTTAACATGTGATGTTTGTAAACAAAAAGCTAAAATAAGTAATGCACAGCATCATCCAGTCTTTAGTTCATATTTTTGCCGCTAGGGTAAGCCACGACCCTTCCAGAGATCCTAATAGGTGAAAAAACAATTTTTATTTTATAACAGATTGAAGTATTCGAGAGGTGTACTGTAAAGGGGTGTCATTTGATAATGAAATAATTAATTGATCTATTTGTTTTTAATTATTTCTACAAATAAGGTGTCCTAGTAACTTTTTGTTACAATATTGTAATTGGGAAAATATTTTATTTGAATTGATATTGAATATTATTGAAAATAAAAATAAAAACTAAATTGAAAATCCTTAACAGGAAAACTTATTAAGTTATTGTACATCTTTCTTCAAGTTGCACGGTTTTGTTACAAAAGTCTTACGGTGTATTCCGTCTACATAAAAAAAAAAAAATAAAGAGAAAGAAAGAGAAAAGGTAACAAGAAGAAGAAGAGACTGTATATGTCGTAATAAAGGACTCGACAAGAGTCACGAGCGGTCAATAAGGCTGCACTCTCGAATTGAAATGCCGCACTCGATCGAAATCTTATTTCCTCGAACTACTATAGTCTTCAAATATTCAGGAAGACAATGAATCCTATTCTATGTTTTCCATATTAACAATTTTTTTGTTCTATTGGGTTATTCGAAAAGTAATTTCGTTTTTCTTTTTTGAAAATGAAGACAATTTTCACTTTGAGGTTAAACCTAGGATTTTTCAAGTGGGCATAAATAGTTAAATTTGATAAATTTAACCTCTCACCGATCTCATGTTTCGTTATTTGCTGGTTTACATCAATTAATGTCAAAATTGTGTCAAGAGAAAACGAAATTACTTTTCGAACAATCCAATATATATTTTTTATTATTTTTTTAATATAATTTGGAATCCTTGAACTTGACCAAGAACTGTCCACAATATTTTACATTTAAAATGATATTATAATATACTAGTAACTCCGTCTAGTTAATAATTAGATATCTAGATAATAACTAGTTGGTCCCAAGCCCAGATAAAGGAGGAGGGTTCAAGGGCGAGGCTAGCAACCTAACCTTATTAAAAAAATATCAATTGCTCCCAGAATTAACTTCATAACCTTTTTAGGCTAAAGAGGCTATGAAGTTTGGGATAACAGGACCTAGTCCTAAAAAGAAGAAGAAAAAGAAGAATATAAGAGTATAGAATTATTAAGTTTACCAGAAAATTCTGTCCGTTCAAACAAACATTAGTTCAATTTTTCGTCACTAGGGGGTAAGGCTCCATTTCATACAAATTGCCACCATGTTGACAAGAGTTTTAAAAGTAATTCAATTAATTAATTGTTCAAATTATGAATAATTTATTTTCAAAATGGACAGAATTTTTCTGATAGACCTAATATTTATATTTTATCTTAGATTATGCGAAAAATAATACAAAATAAAATATCAAATGACAAAAAAGATATCCTAACACTAACGCTCATTAACGTGTCAAATTAGTTCTCGATTAATGAGTATCGAGATAATGTTCTCGACTACGTCAGGATAATCCCTGACCTCTCGCACATCGTCCACGACCATCTCTTACCAATCGTGCATGTCCTTTTATTCTATTCGTAAGAATGATGACGACCGACCGCTGAACCCGGATCCTTCACTTGACTTCCGATCATTTTAAAATCGTCATTTCCATTAAACAAGTTTTTTCACATCTATCTGATTCATTTTAATTCAATATAACTTATCAGGATAAATTCTTTTAATAAAAAATTAATGAAGATTCGTAGTTATTTTATTTCTGAATAAAAAAAAAAAATACTTTGGGACAAGTTTATGGCTTCATCTTTATTTCTTGTTTTGCTATCTCTCGTTCTATAAAAAAATAATCTTACACAATATTGGGATCTCTGGCAGGGACGTGGCGTAGCAATTCGACCTATCTATTCTAATTTTGAATTTAGCCACCAGATAGCGTATTCAAGTGCTAGAGATCCCACGTGACGTAGCAATTCGACTAATCTACTCTAATTTTGAATTTAGCCACCAGATAGCGTATTCAAGTGCTGGAGATCCCACGTGGCGTAGCAATTCGACTAATCTACTCTAATTTTGAATTTAGCCACCAGATAGCGTATTCAAGTGCTAGAGATCCCAATATTGGGTTGACAAGTAATTTTGGTTTTCTAATATGAAATAAAACTCAATTGTTTCTAAACCAACAATTGTAAACTAAATTACATGGAATTTATTTCTATAGCAACCTAAAAGTGTCAACTACCAAACCTCAAAAGAAAAAAATACCAACAAAAGAACACGATATTTAACAAATTATTTAATTAACAAAACATTTAATTAAATTAATGTATTTTCAATTTAACAAAAGAATAACGAAACAAACATAACCTTATCTATTGGTGCAAGCCGAAATTACTTTCTTGCCAACCCAATAGATGCATTTATATCTCTTATATTAGATGTTTTATCTATGTAACAAGATACACATTAAAAAAAGAATTATTATTCTCTTCTAAATGAAATGGACATTTTATCAAATGATTATCATGTCAACAGCTTTGAACTTCTAATTGGCTTAGGAAAATTATAGAAGGTTACATCCTGTTACTGTAATTATCTTATCGCACTTATGTCATTTGTTCGAAGAGTAGGTGAGTAGGTGAGCCCTAGTGAGTTACGAATCAAGTTAAGTTATATACGTAAATGCTTAGACTCATGTGGCCTCAGCCTTCCCACCCCTCCCGTCATTCAATTCCTCATGCATCCTCTACAACCGCGGTATTTTGCTATCTGACTAGAAAATAAATCAATCCGACTATCCACGTATATAGTCATACTTTGCTACGTGGTTTTCTTAACCGATTAACTATATATACACTTCAGTATTACTGGTTCTATCTATGGACGAGAGAACGGAATGATTCTTTAACGAGAAAGAAAGAGAAAGATATGACAAAGTTCAAAGCTAAGATCTTCTTCCTTTTCAATTCTATTCGACCTGCATTTATACAAAAAAAAAAAAAAAAAAGAAAAAAAACTATTAAATGCATTGAGACATTTCGTTTCTAAATCAAGTTACTCAAAAACTGTGCACAGAAATTTGTTTCAAGACAAAAAAAAAAAGAACTCCTTTACGAGAATACTCGTCCTTATACATGTATAAAAAGTAATTACTACATACGTTTTATTACATTTCATAAGTATCATTTAATAATCAGTAATTATTTCTTAAATATTATTGGCATAATCGATTAGAACGATTTGTAGTAATTATAAGGTCGATTCAAAGGAATACAGGATAATGGTTAAAAGAAATTTCTTGATATCATCCACCTGTCTGTCTGATCATACAACACACATAAAACATACATATACCATATACTTAATTTATACTTACACATACGCGTAATTCTTACAAGTTTCCTCTTTTAACGAGCTTTAACGGCATGCATTATTTTCTCAATGTAAATTGAGTTAGTGTGCGAGATTGTAAATTGTTTGTATGAGTTAGGTGTAGGAGTGGAGTAGGGGCATTACACATATGTGTGTTGTGTGTGTTGCTGTTGTCTGCCGACAGCAACGTGGTGGCATTTAACCGATCCCTGCCATCGTGCTTGGTGGTTACATTACGCAAGATGAGCCTTTAAGCCGACTATGACGACGACCTCGTGCGGTCCAGCTCCAGGATTCTTGCGAAATTCTTAACTCGAGTGTGCGAGTTCCTCGTTGAAAAGCAACCAAAGAAGCACATATATACAGTCCTATACATACATAGTACTATCTTCTATGTGACTCCTCTTATTCTTGTTCATTTTATTTCTTTACTGGATGACTAGTACATATGATGAGTAAACACTCTACTCGTATCCACTTTCGAACGTTCCGACATCAATCAAAAAATCGATGATACTCATATGAGAAAATGTATGTACATTTACTTACACACTCACAACCTATACACATTTTTATAAGAATTTGTATTGTGCGTAAAAAAATCCCGAATTGAAGTAATTATCTTAAAGAATGTATGCCATCGAAAAGAAAACCGGAAGGAAACACTTTCTACGAAAATATCTGATCACTCTCAGTTCAATGCTACTTATGAATCATTCTGTACTAAGAAAAAGAATGTGTACCTGAAAGATATATCTGAAAGAAAGTTGAGGGATCATCTTTTAAAATAAATAGCTCACCCACACAAATATTATATTTTTGAGTGGTGTATGTCATAAATTAGAATAATGGGAGAGAATAAAGGGTTTTATTAATCGTAATGATTTCTTAAAAAAATAAAATATCATGTGGGCAGATCACACGTGTTAGAAGTGAAACCTTCGAAAAACTAAGTTTCGAGAGAATGAGACGACTGCAGAATATCAGGAGTAGGATAATTGTTGGGTTTTTTTGTAATATTATTATTATTATTATTATATTATTGTTATCACATTCAAAAATTATTATATGTTTTATTGAAAACATATATAAATAGATAACATATTACACAGCAAGCAAGTTCTCAATTCAAAGAAATGAGACGAGTTGCTTCTGGTAACTAAAAAATGCATGGTAACTAAACAACTCTGTTAGTGTAGTAAACACCACTATAGTAAGGTTTTTTTCGAAAAGTAGTGAGGTTTTTTCCGTAGGGTCTTTCCGATAAGTCCGTAGGGTCTTTCTGATAAGTCCGTAGGGTCTTTCCGATAAGTCCGTATGGTCTTTCCGATAAGTCCGTAGGGTCTTTCCGATAAGTGCGTATGTAAGTCGTACGTAAGTCCGATGTAGCTTCGTTACATAGCTCCGTTTCCGTTTATTTACTTTTCAGATCACTCCCATTCTAAAGAAGTTTTCACTTCAAAAAAAAACCACGATTTTATCTTCATGGTTCTATTGGACACATCATCAATTGAACATAGACAGGAAGATACAATCGATTGGTTAAAAAATCGATACATTTACATAACGTATCATCGAATAAATAGTTGCATCTACTTGTGCTTGTATTCTATTCAATTTTTAATATTATCTTGTTCTTTCATTCTCTCTCTCTATCTCTATCTATCTCTTTAAGTTATTTCTTGTGTACAATTGATTATACAATATCGTCGCGCCTATTCGTCGTTAAACCGCGCAAAAAGGAAAAGCCGCGCGACCTGCAAAGGTGATGCACGATGGTTCACTTCGAAACCTAACCGGTTATCTAACTCTTTACGATACTCGGCATATCTACGACATAGTAACGAATAGGGAAACGAAACCTGAGGGATTGAATACCTGTTTAAAGGGAAAGAAGAAGAAGAAGAAGAAGAAGAAGAAGAAGGAAGAAGAAGAAGAATGACACAACGTTTAGGTTTCTTCGTTTTAAACCTTCGTGTTATTCCATGTTGTCTCATTCCATGGAATATATAAATTTGATATTCTTAACATTTTATAAATCACCATAATTAACTTTAAAGTATAGAAATAAGTAAAGATAATCGTGAATTAGACAAATTTTTATTCGTATCTTTCCTTTTTTTTTTATTGCTTATTTGCTGTTGCATACTTCGTGCATTGCATTGCATTCTTCTACGTCATGCACATGTGTACACACACACACAGGTTGTAAAGCGTGTATATTGATGCATATAAAATGTGTACATTATCAATTTATTTCATATAAAAATAAAAAATTACAGATGTGATTTAATGAAGATAAAATAAAACTAAAGTAAGAACAATTTTTGAAATGCCATTGCATCGATTTCACAAGTGTGTTGAGAAGTTTGGATCTCGAATATTTGTAAAAAAAAAAAAAAAAAAAAAAAACAGATATGTGCAGATCACACACGGTAAAAGTAAAACTTTCAAAAAAAACCAAGTTCCGAGACGTGAATATATCGAAATAATTGAATTGTAATACAGCGCCATCTATTGAAAGAACTTTAGAAAACCTAGATAACCTCTACATAAAAATCTTTAAATTAGTAATAAAAAAAAATAATAATAATAAAAAAAGTCGCGATAAAAATTGTGCTATTTGCTAAGTTGGAAAAATGAACTTGAAATAAAATTAATTTCATTAAAATAAGTTGAGTAGTTTCGCAATTATTAGTGGACAAACATATTGTGACACTGAATTTTTATATACAGAATTTTATTAATTAATTAATTAATTAATATATAAAATTAAATTATATATTGAATTTTATTAATTAATTAATTATTTTTGTTTCATCGGTTTCACGGTTTCTTCCGTTTCACGATTTTCAAATCACCCTGATTTTAAAGAAGTTTTCACTTCAAAAATCATCAAGTAGGGTTGATTTAATTCAATTACTATAATTCTTATTATTTATAAATTTGATAAAATATTTTTCTCTTTTTTATTTTTAGTGAGATGTTAAATAAGACGATCGAAAATGTATGTCAGAAACATTGACATCGATACTCTCTATCTCTCGAAAAAGATGAGATTCTCTTCTCTCGATATCTCTTGAATTATTCTTTGATAGAGAAAAGAAGAAGAACCCTAAGTGACTGTATATATATATGTGTGTGTGTGTGTGTGTGTGTGGCGTCATTAACATACGACACGTTTCTTATGTAAGCATCGTATTCACTTTCTTTTCAAAGAGATTAACGCATATATATATATATATATCTCTTTTCCCCACCTTAGTCACGCAACATTCGAATCTTTCTCTATATTATATTTCATTTATATTTTTTCATTTATAGTTTATAGTTTCTAAGAATGACAAAGACAATTTATTATTTTTTATCTAACATTGATCACACACATGTGAGCATTTGACAATCTACCGAAGTTAAACGACGAACATCTAAATTCTAACCTAACCAACTATCTGTTTTCATTTTTTATTTTTTTTTTCATACCCCTTCCATCTACTCATCACCCCTTCCCCCACTCTACCCTTTCTACGGTTTCTTTCACATAGCACATCATTTCTAGTCAATCACTTAAACGTTATTAACTTATCTGAAAACGTTTTTAAAGTATAAAGTGTGCTGATGATTTTAATTTTCTATACTTCGTTGTTGTTGTCTAATGTCATAACTCGTTTTCTCTTATATTATGTTTTAATAGTTACATACTTTTAAACCGTACATATACCTGTTGTGTAGTTTGCATTTAACCAATGTACTTTACGTTTCACTCGAATTTAAAGAAAGAAAAAACAAAATGAGATAATTACGAACGTCTTCTTTTTTCTTTTTTTTTTTTTATTATTCGACTTTACGAACAAAGATAAAATGGATATTCATCTCTATTATACCGATGACATAAGTGATGTCGAAAAAATTGTATGTTCTTCTTTTTGTTCTCTCTCTCTCTCTTTCAAAATTAGCACGTGTTTCACTCGTTGCGAAGAAAGATTATTATAATAATATATTTAAAAAAAAAAATAAAAAGATATTTTTTTGATCGTTGATTATGATAAGAAGAGAAGGATTGAAAAGTGTTGAAGTATTCTTTCTGTCGGTACTACAATGGTGGTATAATCTTAAGAACATCTTTAACAAGTTGACAGACTGTCCTTTCCTTTCTACTTGTATTAGATATTATCATACTTTGATAGATCCTGTGATTACGTTACCACACGCAACTGCTTGTTGTTTCGTTATATATATATATATATTATCTTGTTATCCTGTAGTAATAGGAATTTTGATATTTAACCATTTGACCTATTATAACGTACACCATACGTCGTGATGTTTCTGTCCTAAAACTGAAAAACGACGTACACCATACGTCGTGATATTTCTGTCCCAAAACTGAAAAACGATGTACACCATACGTCCAGACGTTTCTGTCCTAAAACTGAAAGTGACGTATGCTAAACGTCCTAAGAACACGCTGAAATGCTTGACTGCCCAACTACGAGATATCTCGTAATGTGTGCTGCTGCAATTTCAGATTAATTACAAATGATTATTTACATTAAGAATTATTAAAAAGGTTGAATAAAATATTTATATGGTGTAGAAAACATGAATTATCAATTATTGTAAATACCATTATAATATTATATCAGTAACTTAATATTATTATATTTTTAAAAATTTAAGGCAAGTCGCTCTAAATATGTCTGGCAGTCAATGAGTTAAAGGAGTAACACCACTCTAAAATTGTTAAAAAATTGATTATTTTTTTGTAGCTTAAAGTGTACTTTAGATGTCTAAAAACAATATGCACTTGGTTCCGAAACAAACAAGATTTTAAACATGTCAAAATCTTGGTTTTACCGAAGCGCTTCGAAGTGCGAGAATGGGACACTGTAGGCGCTGGTTTAACATCGTTCGTCGCTCGGCCCGTTTTGGTTGAGTTTTTCGCCAGGCCCAAAATTTGACTGTCGGCGCATCGTAACGTAAAGAAGCGATAAGTAGAAATATCAACAATTTGACCCAAGTATTATGGTTATATTAGATTATTATTATATTTTATTTATTGAAAATAATAAAATGTAAAACTATTGTTTATTTACTGAAAATAATTTTGTTTCGAAATGGAAAATGTGATAAGTTGTTCCAACTAAAAAATACTATAACTTCAAGAAGAAGAGCGTCACCGTATACGGTGACGGGGTCCCTAGGGGAGCATGCCCGTCACCGATATACGGTGTCATGGCGACAAACGTGTTAAAGCGTAGCGCAAGACACTGCCACCGTGAAGTTAGCGTGTAGGTCAAATGTTTAAGATTTATTTTCTACTTCTTAACAATTTAAACAAAACAAAAAAATATATATATTACTTTAAACGAGAACAATGAATAAATCTCAACGAATACAAATTGTATTTCATGATTCTTATTAATTATGGTTAGCTGAAGATCTAGCTGACTGGGAACATATTTAATAACTCGTTTTAATTGAGCAACGAAATTATGCAAAATTTGACATTGAAATTCCCTTTCCTTTTCTTTTTATTTTTTTCTATACAGAATATTTTATCCACGTTTCTTTTTATCTATTTCTTCGTTCATATAAATACTATAATTTATTACTTGAGTTAACATAAAAATAAATATTGTATATCTTTCCATTGAGAAGTATATATTTATATTTAAATGGAATATTAATAAGAAGGTCATTGAAATATGAGAATGTTTTTTATAGACAAGAGATAATATTCAACTTCGATATACAGGTTTTAAAAAAAACCAAGCTCCGAGACGTGAATATATCGAAATAATTGAATTGTAATACAGCGCCATCTATTGAAAGAATCTTACAGAACCTAGATAACCTCTAAACAAAAATCTTTAAATTAGTAATAAAAAAGAATTAAAAAAAATAGATGTGTGCAAATCACACACGGTAGAAGTGAAACCTTCAAAGAAAACCAAGCTTCGAAATAATTGAATTGTAATACAGCGCCATCTATTGAAAGAACCCTACAAAACCTAGATAACCTCTAAATAAAAATCTTTAAATTATTAATAAAAAATAATTAAAAAAAATAGATGTGTGCAAATCACACACGGTAGAAATTAAACCTTCAAAGAAAACCAAGATTCGAAATAATTGAATTGTAATACAGTGCCATCTATTGAAAGAACTTTACAGAACCTAGATAATCTCTAAACAAAAATCTTTAAATTAGTAATAAAAAATAATTAAAAAAAATAAAAAATTGTGCTATGTGCTAAGTTGGAAAAAATCACGTGAAATAAAATAAATTTCATTAAAATAAGTTAAGTAGTTTTGAAATTATTAGTGGACAAACATATTGTGACACTAAATTTTTATATATAGAATTTTATTAATTAATTAATATATAGAAATAAATTATATATTGAATTTTATTAATTAATTAATTATTTTTATTTCATCGGTTTAACGTTCTTCCATTTCACGATTTTCAAATCACCCTGATTCTAAAGTTTTCACTTTAAAAAAAAATCTACAATCGGATTCGCGATAGTTTCGGACTGCTGAACTTTCATCGCGTGTTTAGAATGTCGCAATAATAGAAACAGCATGGAATAGAGCAAAAAGAAGATGATCATTGCTACCTATCTTCGTTTATTCGAATTTAATTGGCACACTATATGTTCACTAAACTTTTATACAGTTAAGTAGTAAGTATTACTTACATATTCTAACGTTTAGGTATATAATACATTTTTTTTTTTTAGTAATTAAATAGATTTCACCTTATTACACAATTCTTAACGAAGTTAGTCCCAAAGTTAAATTTCTTTGAACGAGAAGAAAAAAAGAAGAAGAAGAGAAGGAGGAGAAGGAGGAGTAAAAGAAGAGAAGGATCAATGAATGAAGAAGATCAACGAGAATCGGTAAAAAACCTGACTAACCTTTTAAACGTGAGCTGATCATCTTTCCAAAGTGCATTTTAAATTGCTTTGAGCTTTCTAGTAACGTTAAGTCGAATCCTCGTAAACGTAAAACGTAATTGTGAAATCTTAGAACAGAGACAACTGACTTATCATTATAAAGAGATTGAACAAAACACCGATAAGTCATATAAAATAAAATAAACAAAGTATAATACCCAAATCGGATTAAAGTTTTAATTGTTTTGATTTGATGTCAAGCTTCTTTTAGGTTTAGGGGATCATTTTCTATCGATCAATGTTTAATATAAAATCAAATATATAACTTAGGAAGGGAAGCAACGAAATCTTCACGAGAAAGTCAAAAAAAAAAAAAAAACCTTTGAACTTTCGATCAATGTGTGTGTGTGTGTGTGTCGAGTCAGTTCCACTTTCTTTCATATCCGTGAATCTAAAGTCCTCGTATTTATCTTTAGATATTAAATACGAATCTAATCGACAAGTAGATAATTGGTATACCATTGTTTAAAGATTATCTACCGTAGACCATCTCACCTAGTTGAACAAAGGACACCACAGGTAGAACTGATGATGAGATTATGGTTTCTAACATCGATGTTTCTCTCCTCTTTCTTTGTCCTACCTTGAAAACCTATATCCATCATTTAAACCTGAACGTTCTCATTCTTTAGTTCAACCTTTCTTTTTGTTGGTCTTCTCATGGTCCAATATACACAGGTAACAGGTATTGTATCTTCCTAAACAACACATGTACGGTACCATCACCGAGATGGACCAATGCCGTTCTTCCAGTAAAAAGATTTCGACACACGACCAAAATTTCAGCACCGAGAGAGATCTTTCTTTTTTTTCGGTAGTGGTAAGGGTGGGGGTGGGTAGTGGGGGTTTAATCGTAACACTAAATCCGCCTATATATTAAGCCGTGGGTTCATCTTTCGAATCAGTACAGTAACACAACTCACATCTAAGAATTACATTTCTTTTCGACGTTTAAGAAAGACGATAAACGAATTATTTCATCCAAGATGAAACTGGTGCGTGTGTTTAATTTTTTTTTGATTTTTTTTTGGTTTTTTTTTTTTTTTAAAGAAAATACATTGGATATATTTTCTCATCTTTTTGTGTACTATGGAAATTGTTTTTATTTCTTTTTTTTTTTTTTTATATATATATAAAATATGACAATAATTTACTAACAAGTGTAAAATTGATTAAACGCATACTTAAACGTTTTTCATTAAATTTACAAGATTTTTTCTTGATCAAAATTAACGTACAACTCGTGTCATTGGAAATCTTGAAAATGTTGATAAATACGTCGTAAAAAGCGTTTAATAATTTTTATTTTTTTTTTATTTTTCTCTCAATTATATCTCACTGCGATAACGAGTATCGATAACGTCAATTAATTGCAAATGAACCAACGTAATCGATTTTCCAACTGGTTCGATAATTGTTTTCCTATTTCGAGAAAATATTGACATCATCGTTTACAATCATTTCTAAATATAAATGAGATAATAAGAAAAAATTGAATTGTTTTTCTTTTTTATTAGATCATAGTAGCATTCGTCGCCCTATTAGCTGTCGCCCTTGCTCTACCACAACCACAGCAAGAAGTTGTACTAGTTAAGGAAACACCCTCTGACAATATTGGTGTTGGTGGTTACAACTTTGGTTATGAACTTTCAAATGGTCAACACCATCAAGAATCCGCCGAATTGAAAAATGCTGGAAGTGAAGATGAAGCACTCGTTGTTAGGGGTTCCTTCAGTTGGGTTGACCCAGTTACCAATCAACGATACGACGTCTCATACGTTGCCGATGAAAATGGTTTCCAACCACAAGGCGAACATCTTCCAAAAGCTTGATTTCATTATTACCAATATAAAAATAGGATTGTATAGTTATAATAATAAAATTATTTTATAATCAATTATCATACAATATTCATCCTTTTTATTTCCAATTACATCTTATGCCATTTCTTCTTCTTCTTATTATTATTATTATTATTCATAATAGTTTAAAGATACTTTCTAAATAATAAATCATTTTTAATATATATATATACATGTGATTTATGATTGAAGAAAATTTCATTTTGATTTCAAGAAGAATTATACTCAATTCTGTTGTAGGACGACACGTGTTACGTTCGTACTACTTAAAAGAACAATCTTACGCATTGCACCACCTGCAAATGTTATTTAAATGTTAATTAGTCATTATTCAATATTTTAATATAAGTATTTTACCATTGCATTGAAATCGATACTACATTCATTTGAAACATATCTGAAATATTTATTTATTTAAAAAAAAAAAATACAAAAATACTAAAGAATAAGATTAAATTTTTATTGTTATTGATATTGAATGCACGCACAATCTAAGATAAATAAATATAATAAATTATAAAATAAAGTAACGTAATATTTCTTCTTTTTTTTTTACAAATATTATATATTACTGAATGCAATGTGATATTTCTTATGCACATGCATTACATCTGTCCTTTTTCTTCCTTCAAACACATTTTTACGTAACAATTTATATCCTTATGCTATGTTAAACATAATACTCGTTAGTTATAATACATATAGGTATATAGTACACCTATATTAATTAATTATTATTATTATTATTAATTGGCATTAGGAATTCGAAAGTTCATTGCCACAAATACCAAATCCCGCCATTGTTCCCGTCCCTGAACGCGATCCTTCCATTCGCGGTCCTCCTATCCTATTTCTATTTCTTTCAGGTCCCATATATTAATTAATATAAACAATAATTAATATTTTTATTTAATAAAATACAAATTTCTCAATCTCAAACAAAATAAACTCATTTCACATAATATTTTATTAAGTATATTCGTTAATTAAATAAATATGTTAAACTGTGGGGGTCTTCGTTTGAGAACACACATCGTTTTATGTTGCCAGAATCAAACTATGACAAGTATACTCGTCAATACACAAAATTGTGCCACTTCTATATGTATTACTGAATGCAATGTGATATTTCTTATGCATACGCATTACATCTATCCTTTTTCTTCCTTCAAATACTTTTTTACGTAACAATTCATATCCTTATGCTATGTTAAACATAATACTCGTTAGTTATAATACATACAGGTATATAATACACCTATATTAATTAATATAAACAATAAACAATATTTTTTCATTTAATAAAATACAAATTTATCTCAAACTTATTTCACATAATATTTTATTAAGTCTATTCGTTAATTAAATAAAAATGTTAAACTGTGGGGGGGCCCTCGTTTGAAAGCATACACCGTTTTGTATCGTCAGAATCTAACACATGACAAGTATACTCGTCAATACACAATTAACTAATTAATATACGTTCATAAACATTTATTAATTGTTACAAATAATATTAATAATAATACTAATAACTGTTTATAATAAAATAAAAATGTTAAACTATGGGGGCCCTTGTTTGAGAGCACACACCGTTTTGTATCGTCAGAATCTAGCACGTGACAAGTATACTCGTCAATACACAAAATCGTGCTACTTTTCTATGACGAGTATACTCGTCAATAAACAAAATCGTGCTACTTTTCTATGACGAGTATACTTGTCAATAAACAAAATCGTGCCATTTTTCTATGACGAGTATACTCGTCAATACACAATTAACTCATTAATATATGTTCATAAACATTTATCAATTGTTACGAATAATATTAATAATTTTTTATAATAAAATACAATGAAAATAAAATAAATATTCATGGTATGATCTTTGCAACATATTAAAGTTAATCATGCGTGTTTGACATTGAAGATCGTCCTCGACATAAAAAAAATTGATTTTTAATTTCGATCAATTTTTTGATAATAATAATAATAATAATAATAGTAATAAAAATAAAAAAATAAATAATAACAGGATGAATATGAGCATGGTTTCGTTCGTTCGTTCGTTCGTTCGTTCGTTCGTTCGTTCGTTAGTTTGTAAGGTCACGAAGATGATAGCCAATTGCGTAAGAATAAAATACCGCATAAAAGTTCGACGGATATCATAAGACCAGTTTTCCTTGATCGATCCATCCGTGGGATTATTCAAGTGTATAGTAGTTTATTATTCGTGGATAGGTTGTTTCCGATGTATCCAAGGTTTTCAAAGATTGACACCACTTATATTAGTTTTTGGTACTTTGAATAATGAAATACTTTTTCCTTTGTAATAGATTCGCATTTTATTGAATCAATGAATCCTCTCTATGATTGCCTAAGGCAAATTCATCGAAATTATTTTGCTATGGTGTCCTTCGCATATATATATATATATATTTTTTTTTTTTTTGAATATGGGTTTAGTGAATTGTATTGGATATCATTAATAATTTCAATCTAGTCAAAGGTTGTACACATTTTTATTAATTAGTCATCGATATCTTGCATAATTCATTAAAACTAGACTGTTTGTACTTGAATTGTTAAATTTAAAATTATTACTATTATTACTATTATTATTAGGACGATGAACAACATTTTAGAAGAATTTCTAAACATCGTTTCAAATTCTTAGGAAGTAGATAAGTTGTTTCCGATGTATCCAAGGTTTTCAAAGATTGACACCACTTATTTTAGTTTTTGGTACTTTGAATAATAAAATTCTTTTTCCTTTGTAATAGATTCGCATTTTATTGAATCAATGAATCCTCTCTATGATTGCCTAAGGCAAATTCTTAGAGATTATTTTGCTATGGTGTCCTTCGCATATATATTTATTTTGAATATAGGTTTACCTATTGGTAAATACTAAATTATATTGGATATCATTAATAATTTCAATCTAGTCGAAGGTCGTACACAGTTTTATTAACTAGTCATCGATATCTTGCATAATTCATTAAAACTAGATTGTTTGTATTTGAATTGTCCAATTTAAAATTATTATTATTATTATTATTATTAGGATGATGAACAACATCTTAGAAGAATTTCTAAAGAACGTTTCAAATTCTTAAGAAAGTTTTCTTTTTTATAATTTACACGCATTTAGAAAGTATTTTTGGGGAATTAAGAAGGAAAGTTTTGTGACAATTACAATTAGTATGAATATTTAATCGAAAATAAAGTTTTTTTTTTTTTTTTTTTAATTCATCGATCCTTCAAACGACTAAGCTTCTTTAAAATTTTTATTCGAAATATTTGATCTTTAACGATATCTTTTATTCATAAATAGAAATTCTATGAAATAGTCTTTCACGTTGAATGAGAAAAAGAGAAAGAGAGAAAGAGAGACAGAGAAAGAGAGAGAGAGAATTTCTCGTAGTATTCAGGTGTATTTGCTATGACTATTCTTATACAATGGCAGATAATTGAGATATGAAGTACGTGACAAGTAAAGTATAATCGTGAAATCCTTTATAAAGGAGTTATTTGTATGATAAACATTGTTACTATCTTAAACGTATAATAATCATTGCACATTTAATGTGTATATTTTAATATAAACGTTCAAAGATGTTCGTGTAATTTTTATTTATAAATGCGGTCTTTAAGAAAATTTGCTTCTTTTTCTTTTTTTTTTATTATCTGATCACGAATAAGATAATATCGAAATAAAAATTCATTTCCAAAAATACGTAATTACGATTTAATTACAGTAATTAAATACAATTACGTATTACCAATCACTGTAATATTAATATAAAATTCATTATATGGAAGACATACGTGTAAGGTAAGATAACAGGTAATTTTTTAATGATGTATATGTATTCAAAAAAAAAAAAAAAAAAAAAAGAAAAGAAAAATTCAAAAATTGATAATATTGGAAACGTAAACCAGTAGGAAGGTCAAAATATCAGAGATGGCAAGCGGGCGTGTGCTCATCATTGGTAAAGTGGACAAAAAGTGAAAGGTGAAATTCAATGGTGGTGTAACAAAATTTTGGCAGTAGGAGGACCAGTATAAAATGACCGTAAGCATCCTCAAAGTTACCACAGTCGTATCCAGTCGTCTTCTCATTCAAACGAGACACCAAATTCGATTAGTAATCATGAAGATGGTAGGTATACAATGAATTAACATTGAAAATAAATATTCTAACAATTTCATCAAAATCTGTATTGTTATTGACAAGATTTAACAAACAATATTATTATTATTATTATTATTCATGAAATTATGTTAAATTTAATTATTTTATTTCAGATCATAATCTTGTTCGCCGTCATGGTTGTTGCATATGCACTACCAGCTCCACAAACTGTTCAACACGATGAAGTTGCGCTCGTTAAGGAAACACCCTCTGACAATATTGGTCTTGGTGGTTACAATTATGGTTATGAACTTTCAAATGGTCAACACCATCAAGAATCCGCCGAATTGAAAAATGCTGGAAGTGAAGATGAAGCACTCGTTGTTAGGGGTACCTTCGGTTGGGTTGATCCAGTTACCAATCAACGATACGACGTCTCATATGTTGCTGATGAAAATGGTTTCCACCCACAAGGAGAACATCTTCCATCATAAATTTGGTTTTCCTTATCTACGAACAATTCGCTAAACAATTTTAGGACCTGAACAAAATAATTCGAATTAGAAGATGATGAAGAAGAAAAAGAAAAAGAAGAAGAAGGTGGATCGTGAGATTATTCAATTTGAAATTTCTTAGTTACCTGATTATTCACTTTTTTATTATTTCTATTACTACTACTCTCTCTCTCTCTTTCTTTATCTAAGGACTGACTTTTCAACAAACATGTACAAAAGTTATATACATATATTATTTCATGAATAATAATCGTTGAAACAATTTAAATGAAAAGTTCTGTATTAGTAAATTTCCAACCCTTGTTTATCGAATGGTAACTCTGTACATATTGAAATTAAAGTAAACAAAAAGTAAACAAGCATTTCTAATCTCTTAATAATATTTTTTTATTTTTTTGCAAATACACCTGTGCAACACTACAGTCTTTTCCTTACGTTAGAAGACAAATAGTGGTTCAAGCATATAATAGCATAGATTACAAAATATAAATGGCAATTCTATTCCTGGAGAATAACTAATACTTTAGAGATGAAATCGTCTGTAAAACTTGTAGAATGCCGATATCGGGGACAAGGATCTTCTTCCCGCCCCCCTCCTCCTCCTCCTCAACCCTACTACCACCTACCCCGATGAATATAATTCCTCAAAAGGAAAGGCACTTCGAAATGTTAATGTTCATTTCACGCATTATCTTTTTTATTTTGTTTTTATACTTTTATCATTTTTTTTTTTTTAAGTAAAAATTTTTTAAAATGGGGAAAGGGGTGATTTGAAAAAAGGGATGAGACGAAAAAAGGGACAGGTAGCGATAAACAAAATAAATCAACTCGATGAAACGAAAAAAAATGGCTAAGTTAGTAAAAACAAGTATTTTTCTATCAAATTTTTTGTGGTGTTCTTCGTAATCCCAACTTCTGGCTACTAAGTGTTTTATATGTGTGTGTGCGACTGTATACTATGAAACGTATTAATTACAAAATTAAACTTTAATTTTTATCATTATTTAAAAAAATATTGCGCCTGTATGCATGCAACCCTCCAGACACACTTGAAAATATTGCTTGCAAGTGCCATCTATTGGGACGGAATTTTTTTCCTGCTCGAATGATAGGCAACCCGTAGTACACACGTGTATAAACAGTTTGGGCTGAAAAAAATTTGCGTCCCAACAGATGGCGCTCGTAAGCAACATTTTCATGTGTGTCCGGAGGGTTGCATGCATACAGGCGCACATTTTTTCTAATTATTAAATAAATAATTAGAATAAAAAGTTAAAATAATATTATAATAATGTTATGTAATGAATTATATTTAATTATATATTTAAATATTGAATTTTTTAAACGATCGATAAAAATGAAAAACACACTAGTGACATCTTACGTTAGAATAGACAAATTAACTACCATAATCCTGTTTATTAAGTTTTAATACCAACTTTTGATCACCAGATAGCATTTTTTAATGTCTAGGAAAAAATTGTATAAAATATAAACAACATTGGCGTATCTTTATTTAAATAATTAAAAGGAAAAATAAAAAGAAAAAAGATTGTCACGTATAGAATTAGAATAAAACGTTCAAATTACATATATTTTAAATAAAAGTAATTTATTTACAAAAAAAAGAAAAAATCCTCATATAAAAAAAAAACCCCATGTACGTTCTTATGTTTTTATATCTTTAAGTAAATGACAATTGCAATTAAAAGTTTGTTAAAGTAAAAATTCTTAAACTAACAACACAGTCTTTTGAGATCAACGATTAATTGAACGATATGAACAACGATGAAGTCATCGATGAAAATGAAGTTCAAGTAAAAACTTCGTTAGATCATTCAAGTAATATATAATCGTATATATAATTATTATTAATTTATTAATATAACCTTTTTGTTTCTAAACAAAATCATTATGTATATATATATATATATATATATATATATTATAAACAGAACTACCGATTAAAATAAACGAAGAAAATGATAAAAATGATGAAGAAAGTTCCGATGGTAGTTCACCATCAGCATTGAAAAAACGTTTACAGGATTTATCATCAACTTACGATAATCCATTAACACCTCTTCTTAGTCATCGAATTCCAATAATTAATCGATCGGACAAAGAAGATCATCAAAATTCAAATCTTCTTGATGAAAGTTCAACTAAATCTAATTCGTTGCAAGGTGCACGTGCACGTAGACGTGCCAAAATTCGTTCAGAAATTTTAAACGAAATCGATCAATCTTTGTCTATGACAAATTCTACAATAACGACAGATTTGTTTAATATTTTAACTCAATCAGAAAATTCAAATAAATTGAATGACGAAAGTTCGATGGAATCATCATTGACACAAATTTACGATGACAATGATTCGTCAAAGTTTCGTTTTAAAGCAAATACATTTACGGGTTCTATGACGTCACGAAGTTATTATTGCAAGCATGACGATGATGACGATGATAATAAAAAATCTGATTTAATTAAACGTCAATCTAAATCAGCTAACGACGATCGTATAAATAAATGTAACAAATTATTAACAAATAAAACGAAACTCAATCCCATTTCACATTTATCTACAAACAATGTGCGTCCAATTAAATGTGGAGGATACAGACCGAACACTGGTGTTATCTTCAAAAATTTAAGTTCAAGTAGTGAATCTGAAAGTATTAATGAACCAACAACATCCAATTGTTTATTTAAAAAAATCAATAGTCCAATAACAAATACGGAATTATCATCACCAGTTTCTAAAACTACGTTAGACGAAAGAATATCCAACGTTTTATCATCAAGAAGTGAAGATAATCAAGCGTTATCTTCATTCCGATCATTTCAAGAGTTATCTCGAAATAAACTAGTTAATAATAATAATAATAATAATAATAATAATGATTTGATAACTGTGCCATCAAAATCAGGTGTTTTGATTTCCTCACGTTCAGAAAACGTAAAACAGAAAAATGATTTATCTGATGAATCTAACATTAATTCTATCAATTTGTCTAAACATCTGAAAGGTAAAATGATCGAACACTTGTCATGTCCATCTTCAGCAAAAAATTGTATAGAAAGGGAAGAATTTCTCGTATCAAGGACGAATATTGCGAGATATTTTAGTGAAGATCATTCTTTGTATGAAAATAATCCAGAAAAAATGTCTTCGTTTCTTAATGTAGGATTAAACGATGATTTGGAAACATTTAATGCATCTGATAATGAAAGACAAGACAATAACATAACCAGTGTTCCAAGTTTACGATTATATTCTGAAGATGTTTCGTGTTCTACGTCAGCTGGTAGCAAAACTTACACGCAAAATCGTTCATTGGATAGCAGTGTATTATCAAATGCTTTATCAAATGTTTGTTCAACGTTAAATACCAAAGATAAAGAAAATAATTCAACGAGAACTCGATACAGATCTTACGATGACAGCGAAAATTTCGACACTTCGGAATCGTCTGATCAAAATTTGATTTTGATTAAAACACATGAAGAACCAATGGTAACCACTGAATCCAAAAATTATGATGAATTTGATATCATCGATGAATCACGTAGAGCATTTTCAGCACCTCATTCAAAATTACCTACGAAACGTTTGGTACGTTTGATTTGTTTTTTGTTTTTTTTTTTTGCAATGAAAAGAACAAATCACGATGTTTAATTTATAAAAAAAAAAACACACAATTTATTTTTACAGGTAGACGATAGGAGGTGTAAATCGGTTGATCTATCGAATCATGAAATGATCTACGTTAAAGAAAATCATCAATATCCCGAATCATTGTATTCAAATTTAAGTAAAACAAATTTGTCGGAAAGTATTGGATCATTGAACTTTACCGAAGATTATCATCAAACGTTAAAAGAACCAATTGAAATGTCATATTTACAGGAAGATAAATATAATCCGTATAATTCGGAATATACGATGTATCCAAGACAAAGTCATCTTTCCATTTTGCAAGAAGAATCAGAAACGAAACTCGAAGAATATGATTTATCCGAATCATCAACGTTTGAAAATAAGGAATCACCTACTGTAAATATCGATCAAGAAAATTCTGTTAAATTGAATGAAACTAATTTGATACAAAATACGATTGAAAATTCAACGGATGTTACAAAACAATCCAATCGTACAAATTTCATTTCTGCATTACCTTTAAATAATAAACAGGATGATCAAATAAATGATTATTACGAAAAGGGTGATAACGAGTACAAAAAAATGGAAGAAAAATCATTGGACGATAAACTCGATAAGAATAATCAGTCAGAAATGAAAACAATGTCTGTTGAAGCGGATACAACGATGTTAATAATAAAAAATATTCACGAAACGTGTACATGCGTTTCACCAAAGGTTTCTTCTTCAACATCGAGATTACTTTGTACGTTTGAACATAATAATAATAATAATAAAAAATCACCGCGTATTAAAAATAAAACTAATAAAAAAAGTCAAGAACGTTTTCCATTTACCATATCAGAAACTGAGAGTACAATTGTAGAAACTAGACAAAACGTTGGACGTTGTAACAATGTTACCAACAAATCAAGATCATTGGAAACGTTTCGTGAATTAACATATCCAGGTATAATTGAATTTTTTAATTCATCTATCGAATGTTATGCTTACAATAACGAACGTCAACGTGATCAACGAAATATTTTACCAAAGATGAAAGGATTTGTACGTAGATTTTCAAATAAATTGAAATCATCTCGTAAACAAAACAACACTGATCATCGTAAGGAAATATCAACTAAGATAATTTATCAAAATCAAGAATGTCAAATAGATTCGATTCCGGAATCGTGTTCGGACGAATCAACCATCGAACAATCACAATTGATTGAACCAAAATCAGGTAATACAAGATCATCGATCATTTCTAGTGGTAAATCGTTGAAAAAGACAATGAGTTTAGAAAATTTGACACTTTGCAAAGAATATCCACGTAGACGATACGATCGTGATGATAAATGGGTCAAAGAATTTGAAGAATGTTCATCGCAACGTACAACAACCAGAACAACATCGTCCAATAAACATTTATCAATGTTTACTTCTAAAAGTGAAAATAGTTCATTGGTCGAAGATTTGTCCAAAGAATCGTTGATAATTGATGAAAATAATATTCAAAGTGATACTCGTCAAAATGAAGTAGATTCAATGACAAACGTATCAACCTCATTCGTATTACCAAATTCAAAAGAAACTAAAGTCAACGTTCAAAATGATCAACAAAATCCCGACACTGATGAACTTAGTATTAACATGGAAAATAATGGCTGTATTTGTTTAAAATTCTATCGAATGTTAACTTGTTCTTACATCTTAACAACGAAGAAACATCGAAGTTCGATCATCAAACCTAACACATTGATTGAAATGAAGAAAAAGATCAGGAAAAAGACATTTGGTTTATCATCGAAATGATTTCATTGTTTAAGGGATGATTGATTATTTTCTTCGTTTCATTTAACACATCCATAAGAATATTTTACCACTTGTTTGTTTCTTCTTGTTATTGTTGTTATTTTTTTGTTTTTTTTTTTTTTTTCATGGGTCAGAATACTTCGTTTATAATTGAATTACGCTACACACATGAAAACTCGTACGTAATAATAATGGATGTGTATTATTAATAGCGATATATTTTCATTTCATTAATAGCCGATTTAATAATAGGTACTAATAATTAACCCTTTCGTTACAATTAACATGAATCGATGATACACAAAGGTTCATCATATGAACGATGATGATACAATTCATCCAAGTAACAAAAGGGTTAACACGTTTTATTCATTTTTTCATCGAGAAAGCCAAAA
The DNA here is from genome assembly GCF_049000335.1 of Polistes dominula. NCBI lineage: Eukaryota > Metazoa > Arthropoda > Insecta > Hymenoptera > Vespidae > Polistes > Polistes dominula. The sequence continues at coordinate 2,120,578 of NW_028301058.1, read as the reverse complement.
AAAAGGCACGCACCGATCGACACCGAGTAAATATTGTGTTTAAAACACACCCTATCCTCCCCCACCCCAAAACACACACACACAATTGTGTAAAAACTTAAAATATGTATTTAGTATGTCGTCGTTCGTCCTTGTTATTATTGTTTTTTTTTTAATTTATTTTTGTGTCTTTCGTTTATTTTATTTTGTCCGTATATTCGTACATAATGTCCATCATCACACTTTGATTTTGGTTTATTTTTTTTTCCAACCCATGATGCGACGTGAAGATTTTCTTTTTTTTTAATCGACAGAATACAATATTATTATTATTATTATTATCGAATTTTTTTTTTTTATCGCTTTAATAATAAAACGTTTCCTTCGCTACGCTTCGTTTCTTTTACATTTTTTTTTTTTTAACTTATTATCGTTATTATCGTTATAGAAAAAATAAGTCTTTAAATAATCACATAAGAGTCGTCGAGCCTTTTTCTTTTTTTTCAATTCATTTTTTTTTTTTTTTTTTTTTTTTTTAATAAATCGTTGAATAGAAAGAAGGGTTTGAAAGGATAGGAGAAGAGGACGGTGGAAAAGGAAAAAAGGGATTTGAAAATTCGAAGGGAAAAACATTCGTACAAGGGTTGTAAATGCATCCGTACGCGCGTGTTTTTTTTTGTACACACAAATAACTGTGTAATGTGTATATGTATATTATATATATATATATGTGTGTTTGTGTGTATCCTTTGTGTATCTATGGGTTGAAATAGAAAATTCATATTTCTCTCGTTTAATAATAAAAATGTGTCGATTAACGTGTGTCATATTGAAATTCGCGACAATTCGGTGTGTTTTAAATAGGCTGCTTTTAATTTGTTTATGCATTTTTGTTTTTTATTAATTTTTTTTTCTTTTTTTTTTTCTTATCATTTTTGTCTTTTCTTTCATTGAAAATTGATCTTCACGAAAAAACAGCTCTCTAACGTCTGTAAAAGAGATATTATTTATTAATATTATTAATATTATTATTATTAATATTATTATTATTATTATTAATATTATTATTATAATTATTATTATTATTATTATAATTATTAATATTATTATATTAATATTATCATCTAATAAATCGATCGCGAATAAATCGTGTATCTCTTGTTAAACAATAAACACTAGATTCTCGATAATCGTATTCGATCGATCGATCGATCAATCGATTGACGGTACGGATTATGACCGTAAATATATCTGGTGATCATAAAGTAAGAAAAAAATCGACTTCGCTAAAAATGGAGAATATGCAATCTCTCTTTCTCTCTCTCTCTCTCACTCTCTCATTCGAGTTTGTTTATTGTTTCCATTTATTTTCTTTTCTTCTTCTTCCTTCGACGTCCCTGAGAAAGGAAAGGGAGAGGCTTATTTTAAACGGGTCGTTTTTTTTCTTGTTTTTTCTTTCGTTTTCTTTTTGCAAAAACAACACCGCACCAATTACAATTTAATAAACCTTGAATTAATCGCAAATTCACACTCGTCGGATTAAATTGATGATGATGATGATGATGATGATTTTAAACGATAGAAACGTAATCAATTGAAACAAATTGTTTTACACCATTATAGGATAATACATATATATATTACACAGGTACGGATTTATTTCTTTTTTCTTTTCATGCTTCCGAAACACACCACGCCATTTTTCTTCTAACCAACGATTAATATTCTTAATTTTATTTTTATTTTGTTTCAATGAAATCTCTTCATTTCGTATTTCGTTTTCTTCCGTAGATTCGTTCTCGCTTTATATTATTTTATTTAAAATGAGGGTGTGGAGGAGGGGAGGAAGAAGAAGGGGTTGCGAGCGTCATCATCCACCGCAGGCGCAGGGCTGTATCGATCCTCCACCTCCTCCTCCTTCTCCTCCTGGCGATGCTTTTTTAGTCTACGCAAGTACGGTTTTAGTTTTTTTTTTTTTAATTTTATTTTAGCAGTGACTACTACTACCTATGTGATGGATTATTATTACGCGAGAATAACATTTATTTTTCCTTTCGAAAACGACGAAACATTCTCTCTCTCTCTCTCTCTCTTTTTGTCCTTTTTTTTTTTTTTAACAAGTTCGGCAAAAATTCGACTTACGCGCGGATAGTTTTTTTGAGATATTAGAGGAAACCTGGGGGTTGGGTTGGGGTGATTGGTATGATAGAAATACGGTAAAATCTGGCACGATTGATTAACTTTTTAGAAATATTTAGCTGCTATCTTTTGTATATTTTGGCTTTTTTGTTTTTTTGTTTCTTTTAATAAAATGAATAATAATAATAATAATCTCGTGTATCGTTAATAAAGCGATGCGTACGATTCCACGCCGTGCTAATTCATTTTCTCGTACGGGTGTGGCCGTTCGCATATATAAGTCAGTCACAAAAAGGACAACCTACATCACGACGACGACGACGACAATGACGATGACAATATTATATAATTCCTAATTTAAAATCATCTAAACTCGTTGTACGCGTTTCATCGACTCTCCCCTTTCATTCTTTCTTTCTTTCTTTCTTTTTTTCTTCTTCTTTCCATTTGACTTCGTTTTATTTGAATCACCTTTTATGTTTCTTTTCATATTATTCATTAACTAATGACGAAATTATGACGACCGACGAGTATACTATTTGCGAAGTTATTTTTTCTTTTATTTTATTATTTGTTTTTCGTCATTTTTTTTTTTTTTAGGGATGACGATGACGATGACAATGATAAACCAAGACGAACGAGAACGAGACCGAGAGATGGCGTTTATTTGCTTTTCTTTTTTTTCGTTTGTTTATTTGTTTTTAAAGCTCGAATAAATTCGTTAAGAAGAATCAGGGGGTGTGTATAGAAATGGTGTTTAGTGGTAGTGGTGATAATGGGTGGAGGTAGGGGGTTGAATAAGGACGTCGTTTGTTTCCTTATTTTTTTTTTCTTTTTTTTTCCTTTTTTTTTTTTTACGGTTGACAACAACACTCCCCGCTTTTTCGTGCTACTACTCTTCTTGGTTATATTCTTTTTTTACTTTTCTTTCCTTTCTTCGTGGGTACGTTTACAAAATCAATTTTGTATTCGTTTTGTAGGCGGCGGTGTTCATCGATCACGGGACACCACCTCCTCTTCCTCTTCCTCCTCGTCATCGAGCAAGCTTGTCTTTCGTTGCTGCTGCTCCTTTTGTGTTGTTTTTAACGTTTCTTCGTCATGACACGTATCTTCCGTACGAGATTTGTCAGTTAAATTATGTCACAACGGTGGAGGAATGGAAAATTCCTTTCTTACATAAAACAGAATATAAGGCTTGCACTTAGCAACTGCGTCGGTGCTAGCTGGACGTACCGAACTGTCGTTGAAGTGGAACCATTGACCGTCGTGTACGGCAAATGCGGTGTAATGTCCAGTACCAGCACTGCAAAACATCAAATAACATCACATTTTACTTTCTGATTATCATCTTTCATTGATTGATTTGATCATGTTTCATTTTAATTGAACTTTGTCGTTAATGGTATTAAGATAATCACACGTTTTTATCTTATATTATTGAAGATGATGCAATCTTTTTAAATATTAGAAAAATATGTTTGTTTTATTTTTCTTAAAATGACGAATCTTACCCAGAACCATGATGAACAATGACAGCGGCCAAATCGTAAAGATGACTATTTTGGGTCCCCAATTTCATTCCGGTCATACCTCGTACCGTAAATGCCGACATATCCAGAGATTCCATAGGAAAGTCAACCTGCGTGTCCACCTTCGAACGATAGGAATTACACCACCTAAATCTTTTAATGTGAAGGCACAACACCTACAAACAATACAAATAAATTAGATCCGATTTATCATTATCTTTGGGAAAGAGATAGATTGTTATGAACAAAGAAAATGAATTAGACAAAATAATGATACTTTATTTTTGTTATTTCCCAAATACTAACGTTAGGCAGCCTATGAATCCAGAACCTCTTGGTGGACCGTTGTTTCCCCATACAATTATCGCAAAAGTATAGTTCGCTGTCAGCCAATTCCTCGACTTTGAAGAATCTCGTTAGACTATAGGTGAGACTACAGACCTCTTCCTGTTCCTTCGTACGTCTTTGCAGTCTATCCGGTATATCCAAGGAAAGATCCTGGAAGGGTTCGTGGGTCTTCGAGTCCGTACGGCAGTTCATGCAGTGAACCTGCGCGAGGAAACGCGATCCATAATTCGTCCGCGCTTCTCCCCGAACAAGAGAAAACGAAGAGGATGACTTTTGTCGAAGAGTCTCGCTGAGAGCGTTGCGAGAGGAATTTTATAGGGCTTTTTGTTCTTTTTTTTTTGGGGGGGGATTTTCTTTTTATATCGCGAACACGCGTTCAAAGATAGATTTTCAGACAATGATGAATTATAAAAGAGTAAGAGAAAAGAAATGGATAAAGATATCTAAGTAGCAAGCTCGCAACGAGCTCGACTTACCACGCTGAGTAGAGTGCCACCAAAAACGGCGGTGACGATGCTCTGCTTTCCACGCAAACCAAGTGGTTCATGTCCAAGCCTAGGTAATAATTGTAACAACTCCGTGTGCAATCTATCTAACATGTAGGTGAGAAATTCGTGAGCGTCCTGTTGTTGATAACCCCTGAATCTCGGTACAACCTTCCATATTACGAGGAAGAGACATTCCGGGGAAATGGCTTGACCGTTGGAACCACCAAGACTCAAACCGAGAAGTACCTTTCTTAGTTCCTCGGCTAATAGGGCATCGCTCATAAGTTCTTTTGCTCTTCCTGGTGTTACGATGCGACCTCTGTGAGTCGGTGGTTCCGATGGGTCAAAAGCTATACCCTCGAGGCACGGCATTTGTGTTAGGTATTCGCAAAAGTGGCTTATGTTGTTAAACGATTGTAGTACAACGTTCATGAAACAAGTATTCCCAAGATTCCTCAGGCCGACGACCTTTTTCTCTTTGGTTATCTTCGAGCTTCTACGTTTGGTAGCTGGCCTATTGTCCCCGCTAGTACCGTCCAACGAATGCAACCTTTTCCTCGCCGTTCTTGGTCGTAAATTTCTCACAACAACCTCGGCCTTCCATAAAGCGTCAGCATCGTTGTCCTCGCTACTCTCCCGCCTAGATGACGGTGTAGTCGTGCTAGTTGTACTCCAACTTTCGTCGTTCTCCTTATGCTCGTCTTTACCACATATTATTTGTCTTATCTTTTCTATTTGACCACCTGTCGTATCGTTTATCACGTATTCGTCGCACGTGTAACTGCGAACACACAAAATATATCATTTCAATATGTTATCAACATCTTTTTGTTCATTGGTTCGATCATTTTTTATTTCAATTTGATACAATTACGAACAATTCAATATTTATATATTTTCTTTGAAAAATTCCGAGTATTTTCATAACTCACCAAAAGACAGAGAGGTTCTCACAATCGATGCACACACAATGTTGAGTATTATTCTTCTCGTGATGCTGCAACGCGTGTCCTGACTCGTACCTTCCACAATGAACTGCTCCGCAATGCAAACATAACCAGGTACTTTTCTCTGTACCGCATACTGTGATGTTGTAGGTGGATCGTTCCAAAAAAAAAAATAAAAAACAGAAACAAGAAAAACTATAGTTAGACATGATAAACATGGAATAAAATCAACACACATTACATAAATTTATTTAATCCAACATCTTGGTATTAATAGAAACCACTTTTTAACCGCTAAACCATAAGTGTTGTATCCTGTTGATAAAATTTATATTTTTATTTTATTTTTAGAATCGTTGACAATGTCTCAACCCAACCATCCAGTCGCAGAAATGCAATATATCTGGTGATTGATAGAAAAAAAAAAAAAAAACATCGTGTTTGGTTCCCTCCCTCTTCGTGTTGCGTAATTGCGAAATAAAATATGGAAATGGAGGGTGGGAGTGGGATAGGGGTTGCAGAGAAAAAGAGAGTTGAAATAAGAAAGAGAAGAAGAGGAGTAGTAGAAGGGGTGGTTTGACACACCCCCTTCGCAACAGGACTGGCCGATCGATCGCGAAATGCCTTGGAAATTTGTCTCGTTTTTATTATAATTCCATTTTTTTTTCTCATTACATTAAAAAGAAAAAGATTCTCACACCCTTTTCGATGAAACTTTTGATATCTAATCAAAGACGGTGAGAGTAAGAAAAAAAAAAAGGAATGGAAAATATCCAAAAGTCTTAATTAAAGGAGAAACTTGAGACGGTGTTAGCACGAAATCGTTGCTGTGAAAAACAAAAAAAAAAGAAGAAAATAAAACCGGGTGGTGTAGCACGGTAGGATGATAGGAATAGGGTGGAGGAGAGGGTTTCAAGAACAGCACCGAACGAAAGGGGAAGCGAGAACCGAGACGAGATGTTCACTCGCGCGAGAATTTCTACGATGAGGTAATCTGATATGTTCCAAGTCAAGGTCGTTCCCAGGTGGACACTCTCTCGTCTCTCTTGGTCTACCACCCACCTCACATATAGAAGGAATACACAGATATGTATATATGCACATGTGTGCATCACATCTCCCATAACAAACTGCATTGTACTACGAATCTTTACTGAAATATTTCTACTCGTTGTTAGTAATAATTATTTGTTTGTAATGCAATAATTTGTTTTATTATTTAAAAAAAAAATGAACGTTTTTAAATTAATTATTTTACTTTGTATATAAAGTAATTGTATTGACTTAAAGAAAATTGCACTATTTGAGACAATACAATACTTTTTTTGGTTACATTCTAATATTATGAACAGTATTAACAATATTATAATAATATAAATCTTATCTTAATATATATAAATTGCGTGTCACGTTGTTTGTCTGCAATGGACTCCTAAACTACGGAACCGATTTTAATCAAATTTTGCACACTGTGTGCAGTTTCATCCAACTTGAAAGATAGGATAGTTTATATCTCAATTTATAATCGCAATATTATTTGTTTATTAACAAAGAGTCATGATTATCTCTGTTAGTTCGATAAGATTCTAACAGATGGCGATATAAGGTAATTCGTTGCTGATTGTGAGCCACAGCAACGCGTGGCGGGGCACCCCTAGTTGTAAATATAATTAATTTAACTTAAAAAAAAAAGGATAGTAATTTGATCGTGTGCGAATGCAAAATTTGATTTCTCGAAAGAAACTTTGAAGTAAATGTTATATGCTAATTTTTCATAATTTTTTTTTTTTAAATATCATACATTTATATCTATATTTCCTTACATATGATAAAATATGATATATTATATTTTTTCTGCGAATGATATAAAATATGTAGAAAGGAAAAAAGTTTCAACGTTGCATATTAAAAAGTCATACACACACAATCATCGTAACCTTGTAGAAAAAAAATAAATAAATGTATATAATAAAGAAAGAGAAATTTTCTACATTGGAAATTAAATTGACATCATTGGTCACGCATACGTAAATATAAATAATGATTTATTCTTTATTTTTGTTTAATATATATATATATATATATATAAAAGAGGTAAAAGAAAAAAAGAAGAAGAATCAAAGTCCAAACTTTCCAATATAATTAACAACGGTATCTAAAATGACGAAGAGAGAAACTGAGAGAAAGAGAGAGAACGGGTTATGTGAAGACGAGTCTCTGTTGACCAAAGAATTTGACACTGGCATGAAACGAACGTCAAACTCGAGGCATACTTTTCGAACTATTATTGCATGCATGCATACATACAACACACACACATACACAACGATCTATATTCGAATGCTTGCGTCGTAACCGGTGGTCGTGGTGCGTGCAACGAGTGTATATAGGATCGAAAAAATCAAATAAAAAAAATCAAATCTAAAAAGAAAAATATAAGCAACATGATATATATATATATTCTCATATCGCATTCCGGTTCGATAAGACAAGAAGAAAATCGATTGTTTCTACGTTTGTTGTACTTTACTTAAACCACTTTTTACGATAACTACGAATGCATTTTCAATTGCAGCATAAATTACCTTATACCGCTGTCTGTTAGAATCTTATCGAACTAACAGAGATAATCATGACTCTATGTTAATAAACAAATAATATTGCGATTATAAATTGAGATATAAACTATCCTATCTTTCAAGTTGGATAAAATTGCACACAGTGTGCAAAATTTGATTTAAATCGGTTTAGTAGTTTAGGATTCCATTGCGGACAAACAACGTGACACGTAATTTATATATATTAAGATAATAAATTTAAAATGTCGTGCTCTTTCATAACTTTTCAGGTTTTTTTTAGCAAAAAAGCATTAAATAAACCATCTATCGAAAATTGGCACGAATTTTTCGGACAACTCAATACATTCAAGAATTCACATACAAAAATACATAGATTCCTTTATACGTAACCATGATAAAAAGTATCATTTGTCTCACATAATACAAGAAAACAATTCTTGACGCATCAAATTCGCAGACTGTTATTCGAAACGTATTAATAAATGCAACATCGAATTGAAAATTCGTTGCATTCGGAGTCATCGTATCGTGCTTACGTCAGATAGTTTCTTTTTATTCAACAACAACGTTCCAAAATCAATTTCCTTCGTTGTGTTAGATGCCTATATCGATGGAATTACAAAAGCATTGTATTGATGGTGGTGGTAGTGGTGGTGTATCGAACGACAGCCATGTATAGAACAGAAACGTTCATTCAATATCGTGCTACTCAATGAAATTACCACATGTAATACTCGGGCGTGTCGAATGTGTTTAACCTATTCGAATATCGAATAGTTCCAAATCAAAAAACCCTATATAAGTGTATAATGACCTATGTATCTATTAACACGTTGAATACCACATGAATTCTTAGGGAAATTCCCGTCAGGCCACAGACGTTACCTTGTATTATAAAAATAGTTAAACGTGTCAGTCACATGTGACAGACGCGGCCTAAACGAAGAGTCTAGTGTCAACCACCGATGACTGACGTGGCGCTCAACGTAAATAAGATTCGAATGAAACGATTGGGTATTGGTTAGCAGCTTAAGAGGAACGAATCTCTCTCGTGGAAGGTTTCTTTAACGAAATTCGATATGTTTGAGAATTCAAGGATTGGCGTGGGCGTGAAAGAAGTAAACTCGTCGACGACTCGATTTCGTCGTCGTGTTGTGTAAGTACCGTTTTGGTAAAAGGACAAATCTAAGAGAATTAGAATAGAAATAGAATGATAAGAAAAAGACATAGATAAAAAAAGAAAGATAGAAAGAGAATCCTAGTTTTGTCTTTTAACTCTGTGAGAGAGGTGTTCGCCACGCCTTCCTTGAATGCGTTCTCGTGGAAAACTCTTTGGCGAGCGATCGTCTCTTGCGATCGATAAATCGACGCTGTGCGGTAGCGGAAAAGAGGAGGAAGAGAAGAAGAAGAAGGAAGAGGAGGAGGAGAAAGAGGAGGATGGTGTTGCAACGGGACACGAAAGAGGAAGAAGAAGAAGGTAAAACTTGTTCTTGCGAGTACGACGGACTGCACTCTCGCATCCTATTAAATGCTGCTAGCAGAGGCAGGCAGCAGCAAAATCAGAAGCAGTAGCAGCAGCAGCAGCAACAGCAGCAGCAGCAGCAGCAGAGCGTGCCGTTATCGATTTTGCAACGTCGTCGTACTCGAAGCAGTCTGCGGAGAGAGCTACAACAGGAAAAGAGCTGGTGGTGGGGTAGTTGGTGGTGGTAGTAATAGTAGTAGTTGGTTGGTAGTAGTCCATAGCAGTAGTAGTAGTACTTCCAGTGATAATGATAATGATGATGATGATGATGCTGATGCTGATGGCAGCAAGATTGAGACCTTTTATCGTGTCTATGAAGGGACCATCTTTTTTCTCACGACGACGACAACAACGACGACGACGTTGATGATGAAGATGATGATGATGATGATGATGATTATGGTGAGGATGAAATGTCAAAAAGACTTGAAGAATCATCGAAGAGGCATTATCATCGATCCTGTCTCACATGCGTTACGATTCGTCGAGCGTGCAACGACGATCGTTCTCAGTCAGTCGACTCCGAATGCATCAGAGAGAAACAGGGGGAGATAAAGAGAGAAAGAGAGAGATAGATAGATAGACGGAGAGAGGGAGTTGCAACGAACACCGTTCCATGCGATCCCCCACGTGTTTCTGAATCGTCCTACTCGTCGAGATTCGATCGTGTGTTGACCGACTAGACGGTCGTTGGAAAAACAAGCTTTCGTACTCGTCTACACACACATGTATATATGTGTGGGTGTATACATATATGTGTACGTGTAAGGAGAAGGGAGTTTGACTCATCGTTCGTCCCATTCTCTCTCTCTTTCTCTTTCTATCCTTCTTGCTATACCTACATGACGCTTCGTTTCTTTTCCTCCCTATCCCCCACCACTTCTCTCTCCCTTTCTCCTACCCTTTTACCCTTTCCTTCGTAACCTCGGAGGAAGAAACACCTTCCATCGTTTTCTACGCCGTAAGATTATTGCGTTCGATGAAATAAAATAAATAAATTATTCATTTCGAACGATCATCGTTGTTATTCTCGAAATGAAATCATTTTTTCGATTTTTTTGGTTAGGTCATATATTTTGAGAAAATCATATTATTATTATTATTAGGTTATTGTTTTTAAGTTTTTTTTTTGTTTTTATTCTCGTAATGTTTATGTTATATGTTTTTTAGTTTCTTTTTTTTCGTGATAAATTTGAAACTTATGTTCGATCATTCGTACCAAAGAGGAAATCTCGCGAAATCGCTGGGAGAGCTTCTCCCAGTTCGCTTCAATGCACCACACCACCATTACTACTACTACTACTACTACTATACCATAACCATTATACCATAACCATTATACCATCACCACCACCATCGCGGTGATTCTTTCAAGAATCCCTCCCCACGTACCCCTGGGCAACCATAAAAGGTTCTCCCGCTAGAAGAAAGAAGTAACGTTGCGGCTTTGAGAGTTGTTCGTTCAAAGTAAGACAACGACGACGACGACGACGACGACGACGATAAGGAAGAGGAGGACACACAACTTTACCTGCCCTACCTTACCCCTATAACGAAAAACTCGAGAATCGAGCTTTGACCTGGTAAATCTAGATCTCCTTAAGAAGGATTGCCAACGAAGAATCTAACAGGATTGATTATAATCAAGGTAAGGACTGAGTTAACAAGAGATAAAGGACTAAATTCTAAGAGAAAATGAAACGAGAGAGAGAGAGAGAGAGAGAGGGATGGTTGTACTTCAAAAAATGGAGTTTAAAAAGATTCCTTATAAAAAGAAATAAAAGAAAGAAACATACTGGAGGAGAGAAGAACTGTGCTGCGCACGTTTTTCACGAAGTAAATATAGTTTCGAGGTCGTGCCAAAGAGAAAGGAAAGGGTGGAGTATACGAAATGAGGACCTTCCCTCCAGCAAAAAAAAAAAAGGGGTGGATGGTGGATGTACATAGAATTGTAGCAAAATTGAAAAATACAATGAGGCATATCGTTTTTAGGTAACATTGTCTACCTGTGATATTTAAATGTCGCAAACGATACGAGGAAATAATCTTTGATAAAAACAAATCAATCAAAGTAGAATAATCCTGAAATGCAATAAGATTAAAAAAAAAAAAAACACGAAAGGTAGGACATATAATCATAGAAGAAAAAAAAAAGTCAATTAATCAGTTGCGTCTTACGAGCAAAACAAGATGACCACCCCCAAAGTAAAAAGAAAAAGATGGACATAGATATAATTGATAGAAAAAAAAATTAGCATATTCCCCATCCCCATTCGTTTAAATGAATTCCAACAAGATTAGTTGACGTCTTATTATTTGTACCTGGGCCCGATGGTGGTGGTGTTGTGTTCAGCGTGTCTCGTGCGTATACGAACAACGTTAAAGAAGAAGTGAGATGGATAGAGGAAGGGGAGATGCATCATTGCTGGTGCTCGGGGAGTAGAAGAAAAACCTGGTCGTCGTCGTTAAAAAGAGAAAGAAATATATATATATATATATATAGAGAGAGAGAGAGAGAGAGAGAAGAAGTAAAGGGAGAGGATACATCGGTCGTGTGCTACCGAAACGACGCGATCTCGAGCCAGCTGATTAGTGCCGTCTGGTATTGATTTTCCAATGACGGCCGCGGCGCATACCGAGAACTCTTAGCTAGGAGTACGCATACGCGCGCGCTGGGACCTATCTATCTTTCTTTTTTTTGCTTTCTTTCTTTTTTTCTTTCTCTCTTTTACCTTCCCTATCTCTCTCTCTCTCTCTCTCTCTCTCTCTCTCTTTCTCTTTCACCCGTACGAGAGAGAAGAACAAGCATTCACACATCTATAACTATTGTACAAACGTGTTCTCTCTTTACGCACATACACATCCATATATATTATACCTGTACAGACGACACACCTGTGTGTGTGTGTGTGTTTGTCGAATGACGTGTAAGAAAAGAAAAAGGTGTTACACTGACAAATAATAACACGAGAGACCCTATCACCGTCGGTGGTTAGGTGAACGGACCGAACAATCTGATCTCTCCCACGTTCGGTTCTTTTACAAAGAGAAAGAGATACGTAAAGAAGGGAAGAGGGAGAGGTAGCAAGGGTGTGAGGGAGGGGGAGGGGGGGTGGGAAATTAATCTTTAAAGAGCGTGTTTCTCGCTAAAGGGAAATGGTAGCTGATGATCGCGCTTCGTCTCGTTGCCATCACGACGACAACTCAAGGCCGCGAGAGGAACGGCCTGGGCCTGGGTCATGGTGCAAAAGAAGGAAACGGATATAAAGTTAACCGGAAATATGTAGAAAAAAAAGAGAGAGAAAGAGAGAGAGAGAGAGAGAGAGAAAGAGACCTATAGTCTCTAAATGATAAGAAGAGATAAAGAAGATGAAAAAAAGGGCCTGAGGTTGAAGAGGCAGGGTTGGAATGGAATATATATTTGGTATATAAATGAAAGAATTTCTTACCTGCGCAAACGAACGGCAAATCCTTCGTGCAGGTCGTTTCAACGTCGTTAGTATCGAGTCGGACGCTTTGAGCGAGGTGCGGGCACTCCATCTTTCGTTGGCTCCACGATTTCAAACGGGGCCCCCTCGTGGACCCCCGTTCGTTCCTCTTCCCCTCAGTGCTGCTTGCTTGCTTGCTTGCTGCGTGCGTGCGTGCGTACGTAAGTGCGTGCTCGTGGCGTGTACCGAGCTTTCCTTACGATAATAAATGCTTACGAGACGAGATGAAACTACTCTGCACTAGTAGTAGTAGTAGTAGTAGTGTAGTAGTAGTAATATTCTTTCTATCTTCTTTCCTCTCGCTCGTTTATACACGAAGCCGACTCACGCTCGACCTATCTCTCTCTCTCTCTCTCTCTCGTCTCGCACGCGCACGTCTTAGCCACTACCACACTAAAGCAGCATGTACCAACCACACGCACTCTAAGGAATGAACGAACGCGACGAGCGAACTAACTAACTAACGAAAGAACGCACGCACGCACGCACACGCACGCACATAACATAACATACACATATACACGATCTCCTCTCTCCTTCTGTCACTCTCTTTTTCGCACGACCGACTGCCTCCGTGGAGAGATGGGTATAACGAGATGGGGCAGGGGGAGAGGGGCAAATGAGCAAGAGAGAGAAAAAGAGGATAGGAAGGGAGTAATAATATATAGCGGGCGGGGTACACACCAAGTGCCCCGTGATATCCGTCACATAGCGAGGTGGGGATTTTTGCCGGGTGTGCGATCGGAAAAAGAAAGGGGAGTCGGGTGTACGAGTGCGCAGATCGAGAGGATCGACTGACAGACGACAACGATGACGACAACGATGACGACGACTACGGTGGAGCGAAAAAGAGAGAAGAAAAGTCCTCTTCACGAAGGAGGTCGAGAAAGAGAGAGACTATGAGACTACGGTATAAAACTTCAGGCGGAACGAATAATAAACGAACAAAAAATAAGCACGCTGACGATAATTCCTCGACGGACAACTGGGCCCGACTGCCAACCGAGCGCGACCGAGCTGCGTGGAGCTCGGTTCACCGGTGGTCGGCCCACCTCCAGACTCACAGACCACCAATAGCCGACTGACTCGGCCCGACTCGGCGCCGTTCGATTATGCTCGCTTTAAGATTCATTTTCTCTTTCTCTCTTACACGGTTAGACTTAAACTCTCTTCTACCCTTTCCTTCCTTCCTTTCTCTCATTCTTTTTCTCTTACATCCCACGCTCTTGAGCGTCGCCGCCATCTTTTTTAATGCTGAACTTATACCTTTGATAAAAAAGAAAAGATAAGAGAATAGATGATGTTAGGCTCATTCTCTTCTACTACTAATATTACTAGTCTCTCTACTTACTACCAGTATAGGTCTCTTCATTCGCAAATTCTTCTCGTGCGCAGCCTCCAAATAAATATCGGGCAGGCCTGGCTCGAGAGCGTAGGCGAGGAGGGTGCATGCTGAAGGGCCATGCCATAATGCGACGCCTGATTATCGAACGAATGCGTCTCGGCCTTCGCGAACTTTCCTTTACCATTCTTTTGCTCTCTCTCTCTCTCTTTCTATATCGCTTTCATATTTATTTTTTTGTTTCATGGCAAACGTTCCTAGTCTTTTACATCGATTCATAAACGTTTCATAGAACAATACTTTGTGCACATGCTTACAAGGAACATTTGATTCGAGAAACGTTCATACAAAATTGTTTTACACTGTTCTTTGACCATGTTAACTTATCTCCTATAAATATAGCGAATTTGATAAACCAGTTGTTAAAGATACCATCATGTTTTTGTAGAATGATGAAATAGTTTTGAATTACTAAAAAAAAATCGATAGGCATTCCTTTCATACATGGTCTATTTACGATTGGTACGGAAAAATCACACGAGTCTTATTCACATGTAAAAAAATAACGTCAGTCGATTCTATGCGAGGTCATATAAAGAAAGAAATATTGATAGAATGCTATCCAAAGAAGGTCAGATACCTTGCTTACTTCCTAGACGATAATAAAACTTATAAATGTGGTAGTATAGATTTCCGTATGTAATAATGCGTCATTCGTAGTACGGTACTGTAGCTATTGTGTTATTCAACAATGCGCATGTGTAAAACACTTCACAAGTTATTGCATATATGATGTACATAGTTCATAATTAATTTACTGAAATATTATTAGATTGTTCTATCCAAATGAATTCGATTTGTAAATTTTTAGATTTGTATAATAATTTAGACTAACTTCTAATCCTGAACACAATTCACAGAGTATAAAAGAAACGAGTTAGTACAATCATACAACGAATAAAAACAAAAAAAAGGCAACGTCCTTAGATTGTCAGCATGCAATTTTATTTAAAAATGCAAGACCAACAATTTTATTTTAAGTAAAAAGAAATATTTTAAGAACGTCTACTAAATTGTGTAACGGGTTGAGTTAATTGTAATCCAGTAATGTTGTTGAATTCTAACATCTTCAACATTTCCTTGGTTTCTGGATCAACTTCGATGATATCGTGTTCCAAAGCAGAAACTTCTGGAACATAGTTGTCTCTGCGTTCCCTTTCTTCTTCCTGAAGTTTAATAGAAATACCACGGACCTGGCTGTGTTTCAATCGCTTCATCAAGTGAGTGACGAATCTATAAAGTAAATATTTTGTATTCAACTATCGTTTTTCTTAAAAAGATCTTTTTTTGCACAAAGTTTTTAATAAAAAGTAAACAAATTATTTAAAATCATACCCAGCAATTTTATTTCGTAGAGATTTGCTAGGAATTATAGCAATTTCTTCGCATATCCTCTTATTCGTGTGAAAATCCAAGGTTAGGCGATGATGATATTTTTCAATGATCATCTTCGCCGCCTTTTTGACGGTCTTCGTACGAACACGACTCTGTAATCACACATTGAATACACATTACAATTATCTTGTTAATTAATAATACGTAGAATTGCAATTATTTATAATTATTGTATGGAACAACACTGCAGTACATAACCTCCACCTTTTTTAAACACACGCGCTTCGAATCACATTATCTTTAACCTCAAGTTCATGCGTTTTCACCGAAATAAAAATATAATAACTGGATATCACAATATTTTTTCACGATATTTTTATAGATGCAATTTATTTTTTTGGATTAATATTAGAGTGTACAAAAATAAATACCTACCATGTTGTGTACTATCCGGAAAAGGTACGAGCGAAAAGAACGATACAAATGAAAATGGCCGACTGTAGTATTTCGGGCGCCGTGGCAGATTTAGAAACTACATTCATTCTGCTTTAGAAAGTTATACTAGCGACGTCTATTAAGTACGAGTATATTCCGTCAGTAATAATCTGCTTTATCTACAAAAATTAATTGAATATATTTCAAAAGCTATATTAATTTCATTATTTAAAAATATAATATTATACAAAAACTATATTGTTGAATCTATCGAAAGATAAATTTAATTTCAATTGCAATCGTTTCATTCTTATCGATTGAGTAGATAGAACCAATGAATATAGAATTATATGGAAGATCAAAAGTCCACTTTTCGTGTACAAATTCATCTTAGTTAGCACTGGGACCACCAGTGGGCGATAGTAGGTACATAATGCGATGAAAGTACAATATTATCAAAAAATACAGTATTCTATTTTCTATTGTCCACTGGTGGTTCCGGTGCTAACTAAGATAATAGTTGCTCTGTTGAATAAATAAATTTACGAATGTATTAATAGTTTTTTAATTGTGTATTTTCTGTGCTATTTAAATGTAAATCATGTTTTTTTTTGGAAATAAGATAATCAAAAATATTAAAAATTTTCAGTTACAACCACATCAAGATCTTTATTAACGAAAGAGCAAAATTAAAGAAGATAATTCAAGAAAAGCCCGCGAGAGATCGCAAGAATCGTCCGTGAGATGGTGCTATCGACGACGAATCAGCGGCGAGAACGCAGAGCGTCGTCGGCTCAAAACATGATGCACAGTAGTTAGTGTATTCGAGAAAGAGGTTAGGGTGAATAATACGATACAGTTAATCCCATCACGAGTGACAATTCTTTTGGGACGTATCACGAAAGGGTTTGTTGACCACGGATTGAGGGACGTTATCGAAGTAGGTAAAAAAATTGCGAAAGATCTACATTTATCAATGATAAGCATGAATGTTGTGTTTGAACAGTGGTGAACGCGTCATTCAGTAGCAGAGAAGCGGTACTATTGATAAGAGTGGAAGAGAGATAGCGATAGAGATAGAAAAAGCGTGGTGGGGACGGTAGCGCCGCGCGCGCACGATTTTGCAAGTACGAGGAAGAGTTGCGAAGGAGTAGGAGGAGTGGGAGGTGTATGGTGTCGTGGGGGGGTAGTTGCAATGTGGAAGGTGGTGGGGAGAAAAAGGAGGAGAAGAGCCGGTGGCGACGGGAGCGTGCGAGAGAGTGGAGTGGGGCTCGAGGGAGGGGCGGAGAGGAGGCGAGTTTGTTTATCGCCTTGGTGAACGGTGCGAGAAGTAGTCGTCAGTCAGTGCGGTGCTACACTTGGCCTGCGGTGGTCGGAGTGTTCGGTAGAGTCCTGCTTTTCCGTCTTCGCGTCTCTTTCGCTCTCGCGTGTCCTCGTTCTAACTTTTTTTTTTATGTTTCCTTTTGACACTCTTGGTTTCTCTACTTCGGGTGAGTGCGTATGGCTAATGCTCTCGTGCTTCGTTTTATCGAATAAGGAAGGAAGAAAATTCGTGTGAAAAATTTCAGTGAGATATTATCAACGATAAACAAACGCAAGAAAAAAAGAAAGAGAGAGAGAGAAAATAAAATATACGCGTGTACACATAACATATATACACACAACACACGCATATACATGTGTTGTTGTTGCTGTCATCGTCGACATCCGTGTAAAAAAAATCGTGTTCGGATTTGAAGAAGAGACGAGAGAACAAGGTCATAATACGCAAAACATGCCACGAAGAAACAACGCTGAGGGATAGGATCTCTCAAATCTTGCACGCATACAAATTTATCACATATATAAATATATACACACTTACACATATACGTACGTTGGTTTTTTTTCTTCTTCTTCTTCTTCTTCTTCTCTTGAATTTTTACCTTCTATTTCTCTCTCTTTCTCTCCACGTATATTTTGTTCTGAAGTACCTCTCGACCGATGTGAAATTCGCCGTGGGATACGTCCACTACAATCTCGCACGAACTATATCAAAGAGGTAAGTTCGTTCATGTCACGATTTAACCTCCTTTTCTTTCCTTCACTTCTCCACTTTCGTGCCTTCCACGTTTTTTCTTCTTTTCTTCTTCTTTTTCTTTCCACCTCTCTGTTCCTTTCCAATATACTTCCGTTTATTCATCTTCTTTTCGTATAATTTTAGTTTCTATTTTAACTGTGCATATTATATGTGTAAAGCAAAACCAATACGTTTTATTACAATCACGTTTTTTATTCTCTCACCAATTCTAAGTACTATAATTCGATACGATGACTTTCTCTTTTATATATATGTATACGATTGGAATCGTATTAAATACGTTCACAATACTTGTATATTACTTATACATGCACATTTATACTTAGGTAACTTAATGGATTATCATCGATGTGAGATAAAAGTTACTTTCCCCTCAAATAACTTTAAAGAAACTATTTTTCTTTTTATTTATTTATTTATTTATTTATTTATTTGTGTTTAACCTTTTTTTAATATTAATTTTCTACACTTACACTTGTTGTTCACATAAATTGTTTTAATTGATGATAATTAATTAGATTTTAAGTCAATTACTTAAGTCGTTTAAAAAGTAGATATACCACCATTTTCTACCACACTAGTCAAAATGATTGATGTATAAAAAAAAAAATGCTTTTTAAAGGCTTCTAGTTTTTATTTACTCTTAAAAAATTATAAAAAAATGTTTAAAAATAATTTTAATAGATAAATGTGGATTTATAGATGTTTTTAAATAAAAAAAAACGCTTAATTATTTACAAAAATCGAAGTAGAAATTTTGAATTAAAATGGCCCGACCAGACAAAATGACTGGTCTGGTATATCTAATGTTAATTGATAATTTAAAAAAATGATGAAACATTATTGAAGGTGTTGATGTTTAACATACTCGAATGACTTGTAACTTTTATAATTCATTCAAATCTTATGATATTTTTGTGCAATTACTTTTATCTCACGTTGTATATAAAAAAGATTTGGAGATTAAAATTTCCCTTGTATGAAGACTCGTTAGAAAGGAGAAAGAAACACAGAGAGACAGAGAGACAGAGAGAGAGAGAGAGAGACAGAGAGAGAGAGAGGAGCATGAGTTTGATGAAAAGAGAAAGATAGATGACATGTTCCATTAATCGCAAGTAAATACGCGTACCGATAAAATAATCTCAAATTTCTCTTCGTCGAAAGGTCACGTCGTTCTCGATCTTTCCCTTTTCATTAGAAATCATCTTGTCAACAAATATGATTTAGATATTAATTCTATTTCATTCGTTTTATCTTTCGTCCAATTAATATCACGTTTCCCTCGCAAAATTAGTTCGCATTTTTTAAATTAAATTCTTCATTTGTGTGGCGCGAAATTTGAACGTAAGAAAGTGTTTTTCATCTTTTTTTTCGATGTATTGATCGATTTTTTTTTTGTTTATTAAAAATTAATATTGTCTCAATGATTATTTTGGTTTATTCAAAAATTAGTAAAAATAGAAATTTTGTTTATTAAAAAGATATTATTATTATTAAGTAATAATTAAGAAAATATGGATCAAATGAATGATGATAAAAAAAATGTATATTATATATATATAATATTATTATTATTATTATTAATTAATAAAAATATTATTAATAATATTATAATAATATTATTATTTATAATATACATAATATAATATAATATATAATATAATATATATTTTATATTTATTATTAATATTATTATTAATATTATTATTTTTATCTGTATCAGTTAACTGGTATTAGTAAAAAAAAAAAAAAAAAAAAAATTAAAATACGTAAATCTCAGAACTGTCGACAACAGTTTTTATGTTTCAACAATTTGTCGAGAGAACGTTAAATTTTATTCAAACAGTTTAAAATTATTATCCATTTAAATTAAACATTTAAAAAGTTTGAAAGATAGACGACACGAGAAAAAGGTTAATGAACGATAGGAGGGAAAGGGGCGGGGGAGGAAGAAAAAAAGGAAATGTGACGCGTGGTGCGTGCGTGTTCACATGAGTGCCGACGACTATGATGATGATCATGATGATGATGATGATGATGATGATGATGATGATGATGATGATGATGATGATGATGATGATGATGATGATGACTATGACGATGATTTTTTTAAGAGCAGTCACGCGTTTACGCGTATGACAGAGAAACACGTATGGTATACAAGAAGAGAATATGCACGTATGTGCATAGATGTATATATATATATATGCACAAATACATATAACGCATATACAAAAGAAGAACAAGTCGATGCAACAAGTTTTCCTCTCGGTTACATACACGAATAAATAATAAATACGTTCGATCTTCTTTTATATAAAGAGAGACTTTATTTCTATTTTTTTTTTTCTATTTTTTTTTTCTATCTCTTTTATAACGATGATCTATGAGATGGTCATTAAAAATGAAAAAGAATTGTCGAACACATCTCTCAAGTTATACTCTTATATATTTTAAATATACGACTTTTAAACTCGTTGCAGTTTATCTATGACATTAAATTTTTATACGATTATTATTATACTTTATCTTCCTTGTTTTTTTTTTATGTATTTAATTTGTTCATTTGTTCGATAAATAATAATCATCTTTGTTTAAGATTAAAGATACTTTTGATTGTAAGTATGATCAAAAAAAGGAAATAAAAAAAAATAAAACAATTCTTTTATCATTGAGAAAACTTTAGTTTTATCGCATTAAATATTTGCATTAATTCTTTGGGTAAAGATTTGTTCAAAAATTATTTTGAAATATTATAATAATTTAAATTTTAACCCTTTGCACTTTGCACGACTTTCGACGCTGGTTAGCAGCAACTTTGCGCGACTTCGCGGCAAAAACGGCACATTTACAGACCCTCGTATTATTTCGTATAACTTTGGAACCAAGTAACAGATTCTAATGATATTGAACTTATATTAATCTGTAGACATCAAGGAACATATTTACCTAAAGAACTTTTATCAAAAGAACTTATTTACCAAGAGAATGTATGTGTGTAATAGCGTTGCAATTGAACAAAAAGCGAACACGTTCCCCATTGTATTTGAAATGTGTTACTATTTGATAATATTTCTTTGTACATTATAAATCTCACTATAAAAATGCGAGATATGTTTCTATAAAAACCTTTCTTCTACAAATTCTTCTTATCGTTCTTCTCAAGTTTCGCCAAAAAGTTTTCGGACCGTCGTAAGCACGCGTCTCGTATTCTCTTAGAACACAAAACCCGTTGACATTTTTTTTCATATATCTTTGTTATTTGATTATATTTTGATTCGATGTCTTGTGCTATTTTAAGAGAAAACATCAGGTAAAC
The DNA here is from genome assembly GCF_049000335.1 of Polistes dominula. Taxonomy (NCBI): domain Eukaryota; kingdom Metazoa; phylum Arthropoda; class Insecta; order Hymenoptera; family Vespidae; genus Polistes; species Polistes dominula. The sequence goes on along the minus strand of NW_028301058.1, from coordinate 2,098,988 downwards.
ATGCATGTCAGCAAAAAGTTGTGCTGAAATAATTTCATTCCTCGTAATCACTAATAAACTTTGATGTCTCATACGGTGAGACAACCGAGTGCAAAGGGTTAATATTACATATATAATAATATTAAAATTACTTATATATTACTTTGAAATAAACCAGAGAATGAACTAATTAATCCTCGTCTCAGTTTCAATGACGTATCAGAACGTCATGTGAATCTTTACCTAAACAAATACAGGACGTACTAATACGTCAAATGTAACCAAAGGGTTAAGAATTCAAATATTTTATAATTGATTGTAAGTATGACCAAAAAAAAACCAATCATTTTATCATTGAGAAAATAGTCGATTACTTTTTGAGTAAATGTTAATGTCTTTGATCAATTGCTAGAAAATGTTTAGTCATGTTAATGTAATTTTTGAAACTTTCAGTCTCTATATGTCTCTCTTTTTTTCTCTAACTCTCTCTCTGTTTCATTTATGTTATTTTCCTCCCCATTGAAACCTCCTCACAACAACGTGACTTGTGATATACGTAATTACGCTTTACAATGTAGGAAACGGAATTTCTCGATTTAGCCTCTCACGTTCTAACGTGTTATATATATTTACCTAATTTCTCTTACTATCCTTTGTTAAATTCACTCTCTCTCTCTCTGACTGTCTCATTCCTTTCTCTTTCTTTTTTAAAAATAATAACTGTTATTAATTGGCATTAGGAACTCGAAAGTTCATTAGCCGCAAATACCAAATCCCGCCAGTGTTCTCAGTCCCTGAGCTTGACCCCGTCCATTCGCGGCCTTCGTAGCCCATTTTCTTTAAGATCCCGAAATAATATTGTCCTCCCATCTACGTCTCGGTCTACCCAGTGGTCTTTTCCCGTTCGGTATATCGATCAGTATTTTATGCACCGTTCGATCCACCCCCATGCACCCAACGTGACCTGCCCATCTTACGACGTTAATGATGTTCGGTTTTGTTGTACAATCGGTGTACTTCTACGTTATCGGGGGTTTTTCTCCATTCATCCGTTTCCTCATCGCGTTTTGCATCGAACATTTTACGAAACAACTTTATTTTCGAAAAGCCCTCAATTTCTTTTGGGCCCGTAACGTAAGTGACACCACGTTTCGATACCATAAAGGACTACTGGTAGGATGATTGTCCTGTATATCCTAATTTTGAAGCACCTAGACAGCAACCTGAGTAATTTATTGACATTGGCTAAATTGATTCTTTTCTTAAATTCTTCGTTTATTTCATTCCTCTGGTTTATGATTGATCCTAAATATATACCTAAAGTTATTGACCCCTTCCCATAATTTTATTCCGGACGACCAAAGTTCTTCCAGTATTAGGCACATTCTGAATTCTAGTAGAAAAATAATAATAATAATAAAAAATACAGAAGAAAAAGCAGCATGCTGCGAAAGTGTTGGATGTAGTATAAAATAGAAAGAGAAAGGGGTGAGTGGGATGGTGGAGAGTAAGAGCGAGTTTATGGTCGAGTTTAACACGACACCACCGTGGCCAACACTACTAGCCATATGTTTTTTTTTCCGTATATTCAAGGCAATGTTACGCGTCGTTTATCCACCTCCCACCTCATTCCACCACCCCCTACTGTCGGATAAATTAGATAATTTATCTGTGATTTTTCGCCAAACTACCTCGCTCGTTCGTTCATTCGTTCGGACACAATTTTTTTTTTTGTGCACATTTTTTTTATTCATGTTTTTGTTTTTAATGTTGTATTCTAGTTCTTTTACAGTCTTCAGCGTTAAACTCGCATAAAAATCATCGATCTTTGGCACTGAAATATTTAGAAACAAATCTTTTCTCTCCTTTTTTAATTTATTTTTATTTTATTTAATTTTATTGATTCTCTTTTGAAAGAAGAAGATACATTTACGAAATAATGAATCCAATAATTATACGATATCATAGTTCGATTTCGAAATTCTTTCGTATAACTTTCACCGAAAATATTTACAACGAATTTAGTTGTCTTTAAACTGTATGCCATATTTGTATATGATATTTGTATATGATAAATATTAATAAGTTATTAGAATAACGATACGATTTGATTAATTATGTTATACAGCAATACGAATGAAGAATATTGTTTAATACATAATAAATATATTAAAGTAAAAAGAATATTAGTTCTGGGTTTTTTTTTTTTTTATTTGCCGTGTATGTGTATTTCATTATAAAACAAGTATTTTATTATTCATAGATCATCAAAATATATAATATGTTATTATAATTATTATTTGTCTGGAGGACATATTAAATGAGGAATTAAAAGATGAAACGAATTTTATTTATAGCATATACACATGTGTTGTAACGTTTCACTTCCTAGATTGTAACAGACAAAAATATACGTGTACATGAGTTAGTTTGTATGTATGGTATCATGCATATTTATTAGTTTAATGTATATATAATTATACTATATATATTCATCAATTTATATACAATTGAACTACACATATATATATAAACTAAATATCAAACTTATATTTATATTTTTTTTATTTATATTTTAATCATATATAATAATAAATAGAAAATATTATTTTATATTTAAAATAAAATAAAATAAATAAAGTAAACAAAAAAATTAAATATTTTATATATAATCTAAATATATAAACTATATTTATATTATTTATATTTATATTTATATTATACTTATATTATATTATATATAAACTAAAATATATATATGTATATATAATATAACCCTTAAAGAGTGTGTATGTGTGCACATGGGTTGTTTAACACCTTAACAAATTTTTGATTTCTCGAAAACGATACTGAATTCGAAAAAATGGGTTATTTGTCTAGTGCCATCTAGTGTTAATTCAGATGGATATATAAAACCTATTCTATTTTAAAAAGATGTATCAAAGTACTTTTAAAAAAATTGCGAGCTCTAAATATTAAATAGCGGCTTCAGGAGACGCGTTCAAACACGTTGGGGTGTCAAACACCCACACTACACTTTAACTAACTTTTACCAAGTGTGCACTTTAAGGGATAAAATAAAATGTAATATAAATATATTAATGTAAATTATATACACTTTTGTTTAATTAAACATTTAGATATATTTAATTTTTATTTTCTTTTCTTTTTCTTTTTTTTTTTTTTTGAGGTAAATTTTCCAATTAATTATACAAATCTATCAATTGTACCAGGATATTTTTATTTGATTATTTATCATCATTATTATTATCATTATTATCATCATGATAATCGTTGAATCGTTAATTCATTTCGGATAACAACTAAAACGAGGACGAAAACGAAAACGAGGATGAGTCTGAGTCTGAAGATGAGGATAAGGATGAGGATGAGGATGAAGAAGAAAATTCGACTGGCACGTGCGCTGAAGCATCCTCCCTCTCTCTCTCTCTCTCTTGCTCTCTCTCAAAAGTTTTTCCGACTAGGACGAGAAGTGATTTTATATATCGTTAAAGTGCTCTTAACTTTCTTCTCCGCTTCCTCCGTTCTCTCTCTCTCTCTCTCTCTTTTTTTTTTTTCTTATTTTTTTCCCCCTTTTTTACCCTTCCGGAAGTTTTGAAGAAGAAGCGAATTTTTCGCCAACGGAATACATACTCGCATCATTTTATTCGGTGAACTGAAGAAGAACCAATATTAAAAGTCGATTGTTCAAGAGTTAGATAGAGAGAGAGAGAGAGAAAGAGAGAGAGAGAGAGAATATATGTAAATCCTTATATATTATATTTCCTCAAGTCATTCTTCAGTAATTTGTCTCCTTACATATAAGAAAAAAGAAGGAGAAGTAAAAAAAGGTCTTTACGAAAACTAGGGGTACTTTTCTTACATTCTACCAATTTTTTAATTTTTCTTTTTTTTGTTGTTTCATTTCCTAATTGACGATCTGTTTCATGAAAAAAAAAAAGAATAAAAAATGTGTGCAGATCACACGTGTTAGAAGTGAAACCTTCTTAAAACCTTCGCTTCGAGAGAATGAGTCAAATGCAGAGTATCAGGAGTAAGATAATTGTAGGGTTTATTTATTATAAAAAAAAAACAGCTTTGCTTGTGAGAAATGTGGATAGTCTAGTGGCCAGTCGAAGAACTAACTTATATTGAAGTGAAAACTTCTTTAGAATGGGTGTTATTTGAAAAAATGTAACGGAGCGGTAGGCGGCTATGTAACGGAGCGGTGGGAGGCGATGAAACGGCCGCGATACTAAATAAGAAGAGAATACAATTATCCTACACCAGATATTTTTTTATTCGTCTCATTCTCTCGAAACTTAGTTTTTGAATATGTAGGATTGAGTTAAGATGAGTCTACGTTTCGTAGTATGCAGTCGCACACAAACACACACATATACAACACTTAGTAGCCAGGAGTGGGGACTACGAAGCAGCGCATAAAGAGGAAACCGAGATAATAAGAAACAAATGCATACTGTCATCTATCTCATTCTCTCTTAGGCTAAATCCTATAGATGTGCATATGTCTGTCTCGTTTTCTCTTTTTAGTACCGCAACCGTTTCATCGTTTCGTTGCCCGTTACCATGGATTTTCGTTCGCTTTTTTCAAATCATCTCCCGTTCTAAAGAAGTTTTCACTTCAAAAATTACAACAGGTGTAGGAGCATGATTATCAAAGATTATTTTAATCATTGAAAGAACTACTCATCCATTTCACTCGTTGAAATCTATAAAAACGTATGGCACCCATGAATATTTCGTATATATATATATATATGTTCACGTACCACTTAGGTTGTAAACGTAAATTGCATTAGGAAAGAGAGTGCATCATCATCTTCGTAAAGAAATCTCTTTTTACGAGTTTATCCTTGTTCGTCATTTTCTGCTGTATATATATATATATATATATATATATATATATCTATATATATGTCTGTTAAATCGATCTTGCAGTACAACTGTAAAATGTTAGGAAACTTTTCTATTAACTCAATTTGCAATACTCTTTAAAATTCAGCTCACATATCTCAACCCGTTTATCGTTTATCGTTCTTATCCTAGTTTGATTATTTATTAGGAAAGTAGTAATAAACTTATCGATTGAAATTACATTAGATTACGAAGAAATTATGAATGAATTAATAAAATAATATTAAATTATGTTTTTGTATGGAAATAATATATACATAATATATACAATAAAATATACAATAAAATAAATATAAATATAATTGTATAAAATAATAATATACAATAAATATAAAATATAAAATATAAAATAAATATAAATATAATTGTATAAAATAATAATATATTTACAATAAAATAAATATAAATATAATTATATAAAAAATAATACACACACACACACACACATAATAAAAATAATATTCAAATTTTATGTTTTATATAGAAACATTAAAAAAAAATTATATTAAAATTATTAAATATTAATTATAAAATGAATGCAATGCAATTAACATTTCTTTTGGTTATACAACGCCAATTTTAATTTACAAACGATATGTTTAACTTATAAAAATAATATTCCAATTAATTCTTTAATAATCTAACCCCCTAATATATGAGTAGCATATATGCACCCTTTTATATATATTTCTGATTCATTTTAATTTTTACTTTTTATTTTTAGTTTCAGTCCTACAATTTGTACAATTATGTATCCCCCTCCATCCTCACCCCTTCATATTCCATGTGTTTCCAAAATTTATTATATTTTTTTGTTCTGCTTTTATCCAAATTCCTTTAAACAATGGGAACAATGAAAAGATCGGAAATGAAAGAAAATGGAATGAAAATAAAAAGAAAAAGTATATGGGTAGGTATAGAATATCCAGTCCAGTTCAGGATCACAAAGGGATTAGCCTAGCCCTTCTACCCCTACCTTTGAGTAGAAGAAAAAAGAGAGAGAAAATAGGGGAAAAAAGTATAGTTAGCGTTCGTATAAAAGTATCATCCCTTATTCGCGGATTTTCACTGGTTTTCCACGTAATCACGCTTACTAATTGGGCCATCGAGAATGGCCATCCCAAATTACTATTACAACTACTATTACTCGGACCTACAGACAAAAAGGCCGATTACCGAAAGATCCCTGAGATTTTCTACTAACCCCCTCCACCCCTTTCGTAGTGGTGTGGTGGTGGCTCTTTCTTTAATTAATAATCCTAATTAGGGGTGGGGTGGGGGGTTTAGTTAAAAGAAACTTTGTCGAAGCAATTCGCAGCACGACGATATGCACGACGATTATTATTAATTAGTTAACAGTTAGCCGAATAATCTCGTGGGAAAAAACCCCAAATGTTAATGGCTAAACGGTGGATGAAGAAAAAAAAATCAAGTTAAAAAAAAAGAAAAATTACAAATAACTTTAACACTTTTATCAAGTGAGAATGGGGTTGTGTTAACGCAACCATTTGATCCTTTTTCATTCTTTTCATTAGTTTCATTAGTTTAATATATTCTTCTATGGTTATATCATTTATTATAAACAAATTAATTTTATTCTTATTATTAAATGTTTGTAATTATTATTAATATTTATACGAAACACTTTGATTAAGTGTGGGAGGTTATGTTAACGCAACCATTTTATTCTTTTTACTCTTTTCATTAGTTCCAACTAGTTTAATATATTTTGCTATAATTATCATCTATATTATAAAACAATTTATGTTATTCTAATTAATAAATTAAATTATTAATAAATAAAAACAGCTTTAACACTTCAACCAAGTTTATGAGGTTTAGGTTAAGGCCACCATTTTATTATTTTCCTCTTTTTATTAGTTTAAATTAATTTAATATATACTACTATAATTATCATCTATATTATAAAACAATTTATGTTATTCTAATTAATAAATTAAATTATTAATAAATAAAAACAGCTTTAACACTTCAACCAAGTTTATGAGGGTTAGGTTAACGCAACCATTTTATTATTTTCCCTCTCTTTTCATTAGTTTAAATTAGTTTAATATATTTTATTATAGTTATCACACATCTAGTATATTATCTATTATAGTTATCATTTTATTTACACATTTTTCCAATTATTATTATTATTATTATTATTATTTATACAATTATATTTTATTGTATTATTTATTTGATCAATATTTTTACATACATTTTTTTTCTACCATTAATATTATTTCCTATAAATATTCATAATTTTTATTTTTAAAAACACTATAAAACCATAAAACTTAAATACCAATCCCCCACAAAAATTCCAACTTCATTTTTAAAAAGAATTTTATACCATTACAATTCGAAATAATCTCAACAAAAAAAAAAAAAAAAGGTTCTTTACGATTTCTCTTTAAAATGGCCTCGAAATTTGCTATGCTAATTTAGTCGACTTGCCCATAACCAGCCAGCCCCCCTTCCCTCTTCCAGTCGTCCAGGAGGGGTTTTATAATTTCGGTAAGGTATGCCCATCCCATTCCATCCCATCTCACCGACCAACCAACCGTATGGGTTATTGCGAGTTGGATGGCACGTGACAGAAATTCTCATGGTCCACGTGTCACACCGTAAATGGTAGATAACGCGTTTTATTCGAATATACATATATATATACTACTCGCTTCGTTTCATGACGTACGACAAGAGTTTATTCACCTCTCTCTCTCTCTCTCTCTCTTTCTCTCTCTCTTTCTCTCTCATTCTCATTCTCATTCTCTTTTGCTAATGTTTTATACGTTCAAACGGAAATTCGCACAATTTCTGAACCGAGAAGGACGGTTATTCAAACTTTTTGCACATTGAAACGCTGCGCAATTTCTTCTTATCATCCCCTCCACCTTCCTACCTCGTTCTCTCCCTTTCATATACTCTCTCTCTCTCTCTCTCTTTCTTTCTCTATCCTGTATCTATTTATCTATCTCTTTTTTCACCATATACATATATATATATATATGTCTCATGTTTCCTAGCCACGACAAATACGAAATTATCAACAATTCGCATAACGTCTAAACTAAAAATAACCTTTGAGGTCGTTCTGACGTCATCAATATCAAGTGTGATATAGTAGTCTATTAACAGAAAGAGTGTCTATTAAATAGCACTGCGTAACTGTACTTATGTCAGCTAATCTCTCTCTCGTACTTTCTTCTTCTTCTTCTTCTTCTTCTTTTATTGTATCTTTTATCCGTTTTTTATTCATCTATCTCTCACATTCTCATTTTTTCTCTCTTGGTTTTTTTCTCTGTATGGTTTTTCTCGTTCGTTATCGTATATCATACGTTATATCATGTTTCTTCTTTGAAGTTACACATCGTCGAACTTTAATAGCTGCTCGAGTAAGTAAGTAAAGTGTATACACGTCACTCAAAACCGTTTAATTAAGCAGACTACACGCACGACTTTTCTTTTATTTTTCTTTTTTCTTTTTTTCTTCTTCTTATTCTTCTTCTTCTTCTTCTGTTGCTGCTGCTGCTTCTTGTACACCCTTTATAATTAAGAAAAAAAGTAGAAGGAGTTTTGGAATGTATAACACGGAGTTCTTTTGTATTAGATTGTACTCTGAAGTTCGTGGTGATTTTCGGTAGATGGCGTAAAGTTCTTTTGGTTAAAAAAAAAAAACCTGAAAAAATTAGCATAAATGAAATTCTTTAAGTTAACTGTGTGGGGTTTCACAGACAGAGAGAAATATAAAACTGAAGATGATATAATATAGTTTATTAAATTATGATTATATGATTTCGAGCGGTATTTACCTAAGTTTACAAAAAGTTACGTGGTTACGAAAGTACAGAATACAAAAGGGTTACAAATATAAGACCGACTGATTGATTTGCAGAATAACAGATAACACACAGACAGATACAGACGGACTAAATGAGGACTGAAGACTAAGGACAGATACAGACTGAGCCCTAAGGACATTTTCTTACTTCTTTCTACATATTTATATTAGAATTTAGCTACACCTTTTTGGGGAGGGAAGGGGATTACGAATCCTTTTGACCAGTAGCAAAAGGGTACAACCCCTATAGTCAACCGTTGGGGACAGCCTATGTTTTTTTTTGGTAGTGGAAACTTGATCTAGAACATCGGAAGTTAACTCTTTTTATGGTATATCGCATATGTTTACATAGAAATCCGAAATTCTTCAAAGGGTCCCGACACTGCACAAAGGATCTTTATTGCACCAATATTTCCCGATAATTCTTAGGTTTGTTTGTGGTTTTATGGGCCTTCCTAATCTTTTCTTGTATTCCCTGAATAGAGTTTTCCTTTCCAGAAAATAAAATATAACGAAAAGAATTGAATACTTGTTTTTTTTCCTACATAACCTTAAAAATGCAATGTTTATGTTATGTTACTCCTAAAAAAGATTGATATTTATATATAATGATACTTATATATAATTTATATAAGTTTATATAAGTTTATATATTAGGTCATTAAATATGAAATGTCTGATTTCGAGATGAAAATAATCCGAGTAATCAGACATTTCACAGTTACTAACCTAATACAATTAATTATTTCATTATTATTAATATTATTATATAATTTAATAAATATATACCAAAAAAAACAGCTTAAATGCGTTTCATTTCATATTAAAATCAGCAAAAACTTCTCGGAAAATCCTGACGCAACTCTGACACAACCCTAGATTGATGTAATTAATTCGTTACGATATTTTTTCTTCTTTTTCTTTGTATTCATATAAAAGATAGAAATATCCTCGAAAACGACTCAATTAAAATAAACGTTGGAAAATTTTCAATGAACATTTTTATCTTCAACGTGTTCAATCATCTACTATCATTACTTTAGCAAATCTTTTTTTTCGATTAAAAAATTCATCCTAACCGTTCGTATTATATTATAATTAATGCGAATCTTACGAATGATTTATCAGCTAATTAGAATTCCTTTTCAATAAATGTCTATTCCTATTCGTTTATCTTCAATTAATGCAACGTAGATATTGTCAATACCTTAAAGAGAGAAAGAGAGAGAGAGACAGACAGAGATTCCGATGATTCCGATGATTCCGAGAGATTTCCGATTTTGAATAGTTCAATGTGTGTGTGATATCAGGAACATAATATCTTCATTTCCTAACATTTAAAGTCAAACGAATGAATGAACGAACGAACGAACGAACGAACGAACAGGCTGTTGACGGGTTTGTCGTTTCGATTTCTACCTAGAAAACGTTGTTCTATCCCTTTAATACCTTTTTCAAATATATGTTAACGAAATTCCTCTAGGATAACACCCACTCTTTTATTCGTTCCAGGAAAAGATTTACTTTTGACTTTTTTTTTCCCTACAGATGGTGGGGGGGATATCAATTTATCGTTTTCGCGAAGTTACACGTTTTATACGCGTTTACAAATGCGCCAGCTCAAATAACATAAATGCATATGTAATATTACATTGTGTCTCTGTGTGTGTGTGTGTGTGTGTGTGTGTGTGTATGTGAGAGAGAGAAAGAGAGAAAATTACATGTAAATAAAAATACACGCATAGGGGTGTACACACGTTTTGGTCGAGTTGAAAAGTTTTTCAGCGTAACGTTGAAAAAAAAAAAAGAATTCTACTTTTTCTTTTTTTATGTTACCTCGGTCACACTTGTTTTTTTCTTTTTTTTTTTTTTTTATTTATTTTTCGACGTAACCATGCAAATAAAAATTGCGACATCTTGCTCTCTGGGAAATAGGTTTTAAACCCTTTCGTAATTGCCGACTCGGTGGTTCGTTCAACTGCGTCCGTCTATCGTTGATTTTCTATATTCGTATATTTGGTTAGGTAATTGAATGATGAAAAAAAGAAATAAAAAAAAAAAAATAGAAGAGTAGGAGGATAAATAAAAGAAGTTTATTGTAGATCGAACACATATTTCCGGTTGTTCGATGTAACAATTGTGTATTTTTGTTTTGTTTTGTTTAAATTTGCCTAGTTCGTTACGGGGTAATATATATATATGTATGTATAGGTAGTTTGCAAAAGGAACGGTAGTTTTGCATGTTAGGCCGATTTTACGGGGAAAGTTTCAACTAATTCGAGATAGGCTGGGTTTGGTTGGGATGGGTGTACTCGTCCGATGGTACATTCATACCTAAGTACTCGCCTCGAGTAGCTTTTTGCCTGTTTTTCACCAACCATTGACCTCCTTTCACTCGAGAATCCCCAATATGCCGTTCAAATTGATCGCATTAAATCGAATATTGTTCTTTCCTCTTTTGTTTTTTTCTCCCGAAAAATTTAATTAAGAGTCATTGACAAAATTGTGTTTTTTTTTGTCTTTTTCCGTGAGCTTTTATATTTTAAATTGGATGTAACATCGGTGAATAAACAAATATATATAACAATTTCGATCAATGATTTGTTTCACGCGTGTTTACATAGATTAGTTGAAATAAGATTTGGCGCCAATCATCGTTGAAAATAAATTGCGCGATTTAATTTCGGGGGGAAAAATAACAAAAATGTGTGATCGTAGCAAAAAAAGTATTGAAAATAATTTAACATTAAAAAAAAAAAAAAAAAAAAGAAACAAATATGAATCAAAAAATTGTCTGCAAGTTTGGCGTTAAAAAAAAAAAACAAGCGGGAAACCTTTCCCCCTCTTCACCGTTTTTTCTCCCCTCCACTGTGCTATTTCTCCCCACCACTTCGCTCTTCCTCCCCACTACTCTCAAATGGTAATATTTATCTTTCAATCATCGTGGTTATATTTAAATTATGACATTTCAAACGAGACGAAAACTCACTTTAATTGACCGTATACTACGTTTATGTGTAAATGGTTACACATACGTAACGTTTAATAACTATTGATGAGAAAAATAACTGTAAATCGTTCCCAATGAAATTCGATATCACATCCAGTATAAAACGTTCAAAATGACGGTCATGTATTAATCGATGAGAAATATATATATATATATATATTGAAAAACGATGTCAAACGTTTATCCAATTGATTGAAATATTCTATTAACGAATCGATACTAACTATGTATATGTATGATACTACTCCTACTCCCCTCCTCCCCCCCCATTCCACCCTACCCCTTCCTTTTCACATGTCGAACGAAAAATGATGAACCATCGAGAGTGATACGAGAGTTGAACTTGTTCGTACTCATTTAAATGTTATTCCTCCGTCAAAATGTAATCTAAAAATAAACTTATAAATATTTAACTTTGGTATATAAAAGGATTTTTTTTTTGCGTTTTAATATACAGGGTGTCTCAAAATATTATTGCGAATAATCTTATAACTCGTGTTTGTGTGTTGAATATTTTTAACTGTAATGTTGAATTGTAAGGATGCAATTATTTATTATTAATGCAACTGTTTTAGATTAATTGATATTATTAATTAATGGTTTTGTATCTTTTATATAATTTTTATATGATAAAATTAAAATCAATGATCAATATGGAAACCAAGTTTTAACGAAAGCAAATATATGCGTTCATAGCAATCAAATGTTTAAAAATAATTGTCCTGATGTCATTTAACCAAACTCAGGCAACCAACCAACCGACTCACCCACTCACCTAGGCAACCAATCATATTACGTTCACGTATTTGGAAAGATCTTGTATAATAATATAAATATGTATCCAACGTTTCGGGTAGAAAGATGATGTTTGATTATAGGATTTGCTATAATCTCGGTTGTTTCGCTATATCAACGTAATTCATTATCAGGAATGACATCTCTGCTTGCGTTCATTTAGCTGCCTCTTTATCTTCCATACACGAATCAAGGGGGAAATCGTGAAACTTTGAAGAGGAAGGAAATACGTATATTGCATCTAGCATGGAGAGAGTTTGTCTCTCATTTGATCGAAAACTGGATCATCTCGAGCTTACATTGGTAAGCAACATATATACACATTTACACACACACACATATCATACATATCATACATATCATATGTACTATATTCGTACGCGTCTCGTTTGATGCTTTCCCAGAGTTTCGACGAGTGCATTAAAACCCTTTCTCTCTTTCTCTCTCTCTCTCTCTCTCACCCTTTAGTTTCTACCTTCTCACATTTTCCATCTCTCTTTCTCTTTATCTATAACCATCTATCGATCTATCTATCTATCTATCTATCTATCTATCTATCTATCTATCTATCTATCTATCTATCTATCTATCTATCTATCTATCTATCTATCCGTGTATCTATCCAGCTCGTTTCCTACTGACTCCATTAAACTTCCTCCTCCCCTTTTCTGTTTTACGCCAGAGATCCCTTTCCCCGATCGTCGAAAGTACGAGTGCGTTAAGCCGTGGGTGGTCGTGGTGGTGGTGGTGGGGGTAGTGTGGGAGTGGTGGGGATGGTTCTGTACTTTGCTACGAATTCTGAACTATCAGGCTTATCGTTTATTTTCACACATATGCACATACACACGATCGGATGATTATCAACCACGAAACCAATGATTTATACATCGAAAGCTATTAATTAACCTAGGAGAACGTTGTAACTATCGAAAATCAGTGATTATGATGATGATGATGATGATGATGGTGATGGTGATGAGACAAGAGAGTATGAGAGAGAAAGATTAGCATATGCCTAAGCTATTCCAAGTACGGTACAACATTTCGGTAAATACAGAGAAAATGGGAACGGAATACATTATGAAATGCGTTGGGTGACGAGTTTATACCCGTGGATCGAACACTACTGCAGTCTCCACAACCAATGGTTTACCAAGGTTTATTTTCCTCTCTCTCTACCCCTCCTCTAACCTCCCACGTTTCCATATAAGTGTTACGTATTCGTGTGTGCATGTGTAGATTTATGCGTGGATGTATGTGTGTTTGTCAGAGCGAGAAACTGAGAGAATGGACATTTGAAAATTTAATCTTAACTATCAACAACGCACACATATATATATATATAGGCCTCGATGATTGTTAACACGTTACATTATTAGCAAACATTTATTACTGTCTTCCTATTGCATATGTGTCCTCCAATAGAACTTGTAAACCTTCCTTCGTACACTTCTGTCATTGCTAATTAAACTTGCATCTACGTATGAGATTACGTTTTAATCATGTTTTTATAATATCAAGGTAGTTGGATTCAATGTTAACGTTTCATGTCATAAAAATAAAACTCCTAAGAATTTTGATCTCTAATTGGATCGAGTCCTATTTTTTACGACCCTGTAAACAACTTTCATCTGCATGTGTGTGTATTTCATCGTCATCCTGTTAGATTCATCTGCAATTTTTTTGTTTTTTTCATCAAATTAATATCATCGAAGTGTCATTCGCGAGAAAAGGTTGTACGTAAATTTTAATACTCACACGTAACGTTTCTATTTTTTTTTTTGGAAGGGTGGGACATACGAAGGTATGAGGGTAGGGGTAGAGAGAAGGGGGAAATAACATACGAACGACACGTCGAAAAACTCAATTTATACAAGCCGTCAAGCTTGTGCCAGGAGGAACGAATGTTTGATAGGGAGGGGGTTGGTTGGTTGGTTGTGGAAGAGTGAGGGGTAGAGAAAAAATATGTTGGGTATTTTTATTAATTTCTTTTTATATTGGTTTAAAGTTTATTTGTGATTTTTTTTCTTTTTGTTTAAATAAACGAACAGGGGCGAACACGCCCGAAATTTAGCGGATATTTCCTTTTATCATTCGAATTTGTTAAAAGGAAGGAATAGTACGTTGAAAACGTAATAATAAATATTAAAACAACGACAAAATCTTATTCGACGAATGAACGAACAGCCAAGGGAAGGGGAAATGCCAGTGGAAGGGGAGGAATTGGAAGTAGAAGGGGAAATGAAAGAGGAAGTGGAAGGGGAATGGGAGTGTGATTTAGGATATAAACAAATAATAAAATGAATGAATATTGAAATATTATTGATATAAATAAAAGAAATAAACAATTATGCGTTTCTCATTCTTAAAAAAAAAAAACGAACAAAAAATTGCTAAATAGAAATCGAGTGCTATCTTCTTGATTTTCATGTTGCGGTTTTTCAAGAGTTTACATCGCTAATCTGCGGTTTTCCTTCGTTTCCTGTTTCAGATAAGCCGTTGAAAAAGAACCCGACACCCCACCAAAAACAAGGAAAAGAAGAATACACAGGAAGGAAGAAACACGCGCGTGTTATCAAAATCTTTCGACGGAGTAATTTTTCAATTCGTTCGAGTTTTTTTTTTTTTGGAATAAATAAATATATCTTCTCCTCACTAAGAAGAAAAATAACGTCGGGATAACACATATATACATCTATTGATTATTCAATATTTTATTACCATCCATCAACGAATCACAATCTCTCAAGGAGACATCTTTACGTCAACGTTGAAGAAATTGAAGAAATTTGTTGTTTAAAGAAACAACAACAAAACAACAACAACAAACCAAAAGATCGTCATCGTCATCGAGTGTTGTTTTTTTATTCGCGTGTCACGTGAAAAAAGAAAGAAAAAGTAAATTAAAGTTATCGTAATTTCGTTTGTTACAAACTTAAAAAAAAAAAAAACCGTGTGTGTGTCGATCCTTGAAACAATTTCGATAATATCGAAATTGAAAATATCTCGGGGTTGTGTGACAAAGATAGATAGAGTGGTAAACGAAAGAGAGAGGGAGAGAGAGAGAGAGAGACAGATATAGAAATAGAGATAGATATTTGAGGAGTGGAGAGAAAATCAAGTTGTTTCTCTCTCTCTCTCTCTCTCTCTCCCCCCTCAATTCGGGTATATTTTCTGTCTCACTCATACACTCTTTTTGAGCCAGTTTTCTGACTGACCGTCTGTCTGTCTGGTTGACTCAACCAATCCCTTCCCAACCAACCCATCCTCTCTCTCTTTCTCGCCTTCTCTCTCTCTCTCTTTGTCTTTATCCAACTAGTGTGAGTCGGTCGTCGTGTTACTCTCGTAATTGTCCCTTGTCCGTGTCCGGCGGCGTGTCGCGCGGTTAGTTCCTCTCGTACGTCAACGGTTAAACAACCAACAACGACGACGACGACAACGACGAGGACAACTACGACGACGAGATGATCGTCAGAGTGACCTTGGTGTGTTTCCTGCTGGTGGTGGTCGGTTTACCGATAAAGTCAAAAGCAGAAGCAGATGCCTCCCCCAATCCTCATCCTCAGCCCCAGCCACGTCCTCGTGCAAGGCCCGTGCCAATTTACTCGAATCAGTTCGCGGTTCACATACCGGAAGGATCCGATGCTGCTGCTGAGATTGCTGAGAAACATGGATTTGATAATCATGGACAGGTTAGTCACAATAATTGTCTTTTTTATCTTTCAGCATTGACAATCTTACAATTTGTCTTGTTAAAGTGATACCTGTGATGGTATGTGTGTTTGCACGTATGTGACACACATTTACGTGAGGTTTAGCGATTCGAAGGTCATCGAGAATGTTGGATCTATACGCGTGTTCTTTTTTTTTTCTTTGTTACGTTTTAGAACATTTTTATATCTTTTTAGGTTAAATTCTTTCAGGCAAGGTTTCATCAAAACTGTCCTTGCTTGCCATAGTTTTGATGCACCGTAAATGCACATGTTGGGATAGTTTTTATTCCCATCTTAAAATATTGCAATAATTGCATACGTATATTTATAGGTTTATATTTCCATTTTATTTAGGTGAATAAAACAGTTGGGATAAAATGTTCAATAAATGGTTACACTAATGTAATTAAATTATTATTTTTATTTTTTTTTACATAGTGTGATATGTTTGTTAATAAAAATAGTTTCATTTATAAACACGTTGTAATATAAACAATTAATAATTATTTTGATTTGCTTACGTTGTAATGATTACGCTAGATGATTTATTATTATGATCATCAATCTCTCAGAGATGACATATTATCCTAAATGGCATTTATTGATTCATTTAAGTAATTTAAGTAATCAACGAGAGAATGAGTAAGTGTAGGTAGATATAGAATTATAAAAGAAGATTTATAAACATGTTTAAGATAATTAAAATCAATAAATTTGTCTTAAACATGTCCCCTCCTCAATTACATTTAACACGTTAACCATGTTTAGGTTAAATTGATTTAAAAAAAAAAACACATCGATGACTTAAATAATAGTAAATCATAAGGAGTAACTAAAAACTTGTAGAGTTTTAGATTAAATAGTTCCATTATTTTCTTAAACTATCGATCCGTTTAATGGTGGACACTAAATTAAGGTTATGGGAATGCGATATAGGGGGTTTGCTACTTGCTGCTGGTGCTGTTACTTGGTAAAAGATATAAAATACTACTGCTAAACTTTTCTTTCATTTTTATTTTGTTTTTTAAACCATCATTTCCTCTCTTCTTCTGACTTCGCGGCTTTTCTTTCGGCACGGTAGCAGAGAATCTGGAAAGTTTCTACAGTAACGACGTAATTTCGTAGAACATATGATAGTTTCAAGTCTAAAAATGATGTATCGAGTTGCCACGGTGGTGCATGCCAAGGTGGGGTTTGCAGTAATAGTAATAATAATAATAATAATAATAATAGTAGTAGTAGCTTCTTTTAAAAGAAGACTATAATAATGGCGGCTACGCGGGAGTATATTCTAAGTAATTAGCTACATTTCTTTCTTTCAAGAACAACCCCTTCGTAATATTTTATCCCCCACAGCCTCCTACCCTCTGCCCCTTGCTCTCGTGTCCTCTTTTTTTTTATTCTTTCATTTTCTTTTCTATTTTTTTTCTTTCTTATTCTGGAAGATTTCTCTCTTGTAGGTGTTAAATAGCGCAATCAGGATAGTTTTTATCATAGATACTGGTTCCTTTCTTTATTTCTTTCTTTTATTTGTCGCGAATAAAAGTGTTCCCACGAATTATAACTTATAACACTTGAAAACTTCGTTAATTTGAACCTCATTTGTTATAACACCTTTATTTCGATTTTTTTCGATTTTTTTTTTAGGTTAGGATCGAAATCCAACGCGTGTAATGTTTTCAAAAACATACAAGACATATATACACACATAGAGGAATACAAATTTTAACGAAATATCAACTTTATTGTCTTTTTATTTGTTTTTTGTCTTTTATTTTTCTGCTAACCAATTCCATTACCCCTTTTTATTCATCTAGCAACGTTCATAGTATTTTTTCGTTGATGTGTGCTATGTGTGTTAGGGTTTTAGATGAATCGGGTATTACACATAATCGTCGTAGTCGTCCGAAATTATTACTTGGGTATTATGAAGAAAAATCTGGATAGGAGGATGAGGGGAAGGGGGAGGAGGAGCATGGTCACGATTCTAACGCACCACGGATTTATCATCAACACGTTTAAAAACACCTAATATTTCTTTATATCCCGTTTAAACGTTTTTTCTGCTACTGCTGCTGCTGCGCTATACTACCCCCTCCCTTTTTTAGTTTTTTTTTCTATTTATTTCACACGTATTCTTTCAATTAACGCGCGTATCTTTCGCATTTATTTTTACCAACTTATTTTTCTTTTCATTTTTCTACTTGGTATCGTTGCGTTGCGTTTAAAAAAAGAAGCGTTAAAAAGAAAAACAAATCTGCCATTCGTTTAGATCAATTAATCATTTTTTGTATTTAGAATTTTTTTTAGGATTCTACCACGTGACGTGAGAACTACTCGTCTGTGGTTTTTTTATTTTTATTTATAATTACAATTTTTTTTTGGTTCTATTTTTTCTTGTTCTATTCATAATATATATATTATATAATTATTAATATTAGCATATAAATAATTATAATGTTTGATATATATATATTATAATATAGTATATATAATTATTAATATTAGTATATAAATAATTATAATATAATTATTATGTTTGATATATATATAATTATAATATAGTATATATAATTATTAACATTAGTATATCGCAATAATTATAATATATTATGTTATATATTTATAATATAATTATATTAATTTATTTAATTATTAACCTTATATATATATTAATTATAATATATTATTTATAATAATATTAATATATTGTATATAATTATATAATAAAAATATAATATAAGTATTATAAGAGATCAAAACAACAAACAACCACGGCAGGTCACCCATCCATTTATTGATCATAATCAGAACCTGCTTGACTTCGATGATCGGACGAGAAACAAAAACTCGACGTAACCAGACTCTTGATCAAATATAATATATATATATATATTATATTATGGCATATCTTGTTTTAATATTAAGCAATTCTAAATAAATATTTAATAAATTTTAAATTAATATTATTATAAATTTAAATATATAATTAATATTAAATTTTTTTTAATATGATGTATTTTATAAATTAATATTATTTAATTATATTTATATTATTTATTGATTTTATTATACATACATTTTTTTCAATGTAATAAATGTGCACCTCTCGAATCATTTATTTATTTAATATACGTTGTTATCCGTTATATTACGGATTAAAAAGATGATACTATCTTTTATTTTAATCTATTTTTAATCGAGATACATTCTTACCCATTGGAGTTTGAGTTAAATGTTGTAAACGTCGTATATATCAGCTTCGTCATCGTAATAATCAAACGATTCGAGGAAGAGGATAAAAGTAAGAGAAAAGCTGTGTAATCATTTTTGAAATACACACATTCACACACATACGCGTTGTTCGTAGTATTTGTTCTTGCGGAAACGATCATCTGACATTTTCCTCTTATGTTGGTTTTTTATTTCTTTTTTTTGTTTTCTTTATCTCTTTATTTTATTTTTTTTTTATTTATTATAGATCTCACGTTCCATCCAAACAGGAAAAGAGAAAAATACGTTTTTAATCGCGTTTGCGTTTTCCGTTTTGTCATGACAGATAGGTACAACGAAATAACGTAATGTTTTTTATTAAATATTTTTTTTCTTTTATTTTATTTTTTTTTCCATTGTTTCATACAACAAAGTTTTTCAATTGAAACGTTTTATACAGAACTTTGAAGATAAATAGTACTCGATTACAAATTACAGGGTTGGGGAGGGGATTCATTTTTTTTTCTATCTCATTACACTATTGCAAATTTTTACTCATCACTCCCATCCCAAACCTTATTCTGTAAAACATTTAACAATTTGTGAGTTTAACAATTGCTTGGGTTGTTTACTTTGCTTTTTTGAAGTGAGAACTTCTTAAGAATGGGGGTGATTTGAAAAAATGTAACGCGGCAATGTAACGCGGCGATGAAACAGTCACGTTTCAAAAAGAGACAAACATATTGGATTGAGCCTGCGAGAGAATGAGACAGATAGCTATTGAGTGTGTTAGAATGTAGCTATATGTGTGTACAGAATATAGCTATATGTGTCTGTATATGTGGGTGACTGCATACTACGAAGCGTTGACTTACATCATCTCGATACTACACCTGTCTAGTGTTGACCAGTCTAGTGTAAAAACTTATGTTTTTAAGTTAGTTCTTTGACTGGCCGCTAGATTACTCACTTTTCTCACAAGCAAAGCTGTTGATTTCACTTTTAACACGTGTGATCTGCACATATATTTCTTTTTTTTTAATTCACAAATACAAACGTTTCTATGCACTTGCTGAGAAATGTCTTATTGTTTGGTTTTATTCATTTTTCTTTTTAATTATTATACATATATAAAGAAACAAATTTAACCAAGGTCCGACAACTTTTGAAAACGACCGTGAAAGGCATTCTGCGTGCATGCATGTTGTATGCATGTGTTATATGCGTGCATGTGTATTATGCATGTGTAGTATGCATGTATAGTATGCATGTATAGTATGCATGTATAGTATGCATGTGATGTGTGTATGTATTATGTGCAAGTGTTGTGTGCATGTGTTTATGCATACACATAAACTTGACTGCTTATATATTGCAAGCAATAATTTACATTTTGTTTTTTTATCTTTTTCTATTTTTCTTTTTGTTGTTGGTTGTAAAGTAAAAGAGCAAAGTGATATTTTCTCGGCATGCGTTTTTTACTTAGGAAAAATTTTCTATTCGTTAAGAGAGAGAACGAACGGAGTTAAGGTACGAGACGAGACGAAAACGGTACGTGTACTTTTGTAATGTAAAAATTTCTATGCGACAAACAAGGTAGAAAGAGGATTCCTACAGTTAAGAGGAGAAGCAAGGGGTGTGGGGGAGGGGGTGGAGATCTCTTAGAGAGTTGATTCTTTAAAAGTGCATAACATGTATATATATACAGGACGTATTATTTTCAGGGTCTTTTTAAATTACGTTTATTATATTATACTTATACATGCATACACATATACACATAGATACAGAGATAAACATGCATATTATAATATGTATGCAATCTTTTTTAGAAAACAAATTTTTCTGAAACGACAAGACGAGACGAGACATGCCAGTTGTAAAGTCTGTTAGTTTGTTTGCTTCAACTAATTTCTAAACTCATCTAAACGCATGAAGAGTAGTAGTAGTAGTAGTAGTAGTAGTAGTAGTAGTAGTAAGAGCCCTAACGTTCAGATGTTGCATATATAACATCCCTTAATGTATATACATCATCTATATATATATATGTATAAAGCTTTACCATTTTCCTTATATTTCAACTAATTTCTCGTCGACTTATTATTATTTTTTTTATAAACATTATTTAACCCTTTTTCGTATTTGACCCTCGTCCCATTTGCTTTCCTGTATATCTAATTTAAGATAAACATAATAAGCACAAAATTGTAATATATATTAAATGTACAACTTTGCTTCCGTTATGTTCCTACAGATGGCTTATAGAAAAAATTGCGGAAGCAAAGTTGTACATCTGTTATATATCATTTGAAATATCATTGAAACGATTTATCTTTAAATGTCTGGTTTTTTATTTTTCATTTCGTCGTTTCTAGAAAAAAAAAAGAAGAGGAAAAAAAAAGGAACGAGGACGTACATTATAAGATCGTCGATTTATTCGAATAAAAATGAAACCTGGGTTATACGAGGTTATGTTTTTTTTTTTTTAAACGAGAAAGAAGCAACCATTCTGTTTTTTTTTTTCAATTTTTTTCCTGTGCACGTTATGAAATATTTATTAATTTTTATTTTTTTTTAATTTTTTGTCGAAATAAACGAGATCATCTTAAACATCGTCGTAAATATGTGGATAGTAGTTTGATCTATAATACGAATATATATACATATATACACGAATACATGAATAGTTGTATGTGTGAGTGAGCGAATGAACGAGAGAATCAAATGGAAGAAGAAAAAGGGGTCCGCAAGCGGGCCAAGGTGATTCTGATTCCAGTTGACTTCGGCCGACACGCTCGATTTCATAGGAAAGCAAACCTCACTTGAACGATCATTATCGATATACATATATAGTAGATACCAACATGTATCTGTGTGTGTGTGTATATATATATATACTCTGTATAAACTTCAAACGAATGCTTTGATAATAGTTGGGAACCGATATTGCTTCACAAGTTTGCGTTTCTTGCGCGTTGCATACCAATGGTCATCATTCGTATGTACACTAACACACACGTTAGTTTTTTTTTTATTGAGTATGTTTTTCCAGATTTGCGTAACGATTACTGTTACTGTTGCTGTTGCTGTATTAACATGTATATTTATATTTCAGTCACTATAAGTCAAAACTTGAACGTTTTCGTTATTTATCGATGCATACTTTTATTTCGATATTAATATTAATACGTATACTACGTTTTTATGCTTATACATATCATATCTAAGATATACTATTCATTGTTGTATAAATTTTCAATTTGACTCTGGTAGTACACGTACCGAAACCATTATCGATAATAATGTACTATAACAACACATAAAACATATTTGAATATAAACAAAAAGCATAGAATTATTGTTAAATTATTTATTTAACTAATTTAAGGATTTATTATTTAGAGGTTATCTAAGTCTTTAGGGTCTGTATAATTCGATAGATGGTGCAGCATTATAATTCAATTATTTTGCTATATTCACGTCATACGTATTTTTCAGATTTACATTTATACAGACATAACCTTGTTTTTTTTTTTATATATTTTTTGCTGTAATATTATATTTAATGTATTTTATTATAATTGTGGTATTATTTTGTGTGCTGTTATAATTTACTAAATAGTTTAGAATTAATATTAAATCAACATATTATCTAAATCTCGAGGTTCTGTAAGTTTTCAACAGATGACACTGCATTACAATTCAATTATGTTGCTATATTCACGTGTAACATAACTAACCTTACTTTTTATATTTTTTTCTGTATTACTATTTTATATATAATCCATTCCAATTGTGTTATTATAATTAACTAAATAGTTTAGAATTATTAATAATTTATAAACTAATATTAACATTAGTTAAACACATACACATATATAAATTATCACGCACATGACGCACGGAGGTTCTGAGATTATATTTAACGAGAGGTAACAAGGGAAAACGTCGTTATGAATATGCGTGTTGGTCATCGATAATATTGGAACCGGACCCCCATGAATTAAGGCAATTTTCCTCTTTCACGTCGCGTAACCTGCCCATACGACATGATGATACCGCAAACGACGTAGTTACAAATCCGTCGACGTATCGAGTGATATTAAAGCGGAATAAAATTTGCATAATGCTTGTGTTTCATTAGTGGTACGTACTCAACTCACGTATCTACCCCGATGATACGCGCCTCGTGGCCTCCTGAAAATTTTGATTCCGCGCATCCACTACCCCCCCCCCCCTTCTCACCTCCCCCTCCCTCTCACCCCACAGACCATGTAATTTCCCTCACCCCTCGCCTTCCCAGTCTAGAACCATACGAACGCAGCTAGGCGATTACGTTCAACAAGCTTTTCCAACCAACATACGAACGAACCTTCTGTGGCCCAATAAAATAAAAAAAATCCATATTTTGCAATAACTATTTGAACAAACGTTACATAGTAAATGAAAATAATAATAATATTTAATTAATAAGGGAAAATGTACGATTAAAATATGTGCAATAATTTACATAAAAAATAAAAAAAAGTGTCATAATTGATAGATTGACATTATACAGTTGGTAGATTTATAATGGAACAATAGAATTCTAAAATGGAACAATAGAAAAGCTGACTAGATTTATTCTGCTGACAACCATCAACAATACTGACATATTATTATTATTATTATTATCGTTATCTATAAAAGAATATCGAAAAGGAAAGATAATAAAAAAAAAAGAAATTCGATCAAAACTGGTTTATAATAATATCAATCGATATTTCGATAAAAATAATAATAATAATAATACATTTCGTTTCAATGTTTCTATTCTATCGAATAGTATCTGGTTACTATAATAAAAGTTTGCAAAAGGTAAAGAATAGATAGTAGAAAGATAGATACATGAATAGATAGAACAATCGTCAAAGTTCCGGCCAATAAAGTGAGATGAAAAAAGGAAAAATGATGAAAAAAGGGTTTATAAAAACTTAATAGAACGATCAGAGTATACTCGCATCCGGGTTGCGTCAGAGTTGCATCAGGGGTTTCTAAATTGAAAGAAAACTATGAGAACGAATAACGTCGAACAAACAAAGAAAAAAAAACAACAACATAGAAAATGAAATAAATTGTCTAGGGTGTATTTAAAGTGACAGTTTTAAGTGTTTAACAGACGATGGATGACGTCTGATGGACATTGGACCATCAGTCGGAGAATTCGTTAACGTTCCAAACTTGACGAGGAGAAAAGGCAACAACGAAACAAGTTCGAACCCTTTCCCCCTATTTTTGAAGTATCCCCTTGTTTAAACCCTTGTCGGTCAAAAGTTAAATTATTAACGTGACTCCCGAGAGACTGTGTATGTTTGCGTGTGTCTAACTAACATCCTACTACCATCCTACTTCATCCCTACGAGAAAAGAGTGATAGTTTAAACTAACATAAGTTTCGTGTTGTCGTCGTACGTTTTCTAAACTATGTGCACTGTTACCCCTATTCGTTCGTTTATTCGTTCGTTTATTCGTTCGTGCCTAAGAATGATGACTCTTCTAAACTTTTTATCGTGACCCAGTTTAATGAAACTTTACCTTGGTATTCGTTAATGACCTCTCTCTCTCTCTCTCTCTCTCTCTCTCTCTCTCTCTTTCTCTTTCTTTTACTCTTTAATATCCTTTCTCTTGAACTGATTTAACCCTTATCGATCGTAAGTCACGTGGAAAGTAACATACAAATCAAAATATATTATTGTTAATTAAATAATTATTAATTTCATATACACTAGGATGTTTTTTATGTGACTTTGTTATAAAATGTTGAAAAAATATAAAAAGTAAGGTTAGTTATGTCATATATCGAAATAATTGAATTGTAATGCAGTACCATCTGTTGAAAACTTACACAACCTAGAGACTTAGATAAAATGTTAATTTAATATAACTCTAACAATACACAAAATAATATTAAAATTATAATAAAATACATAAAATAATAATACACGAAAAAATATAAAAAGTAAGGTTAGTTATGTCAAATGTAAATCTGAAAAAACACGTGAAATAATTCAATTGTAATGCATCACCATCTATTGAAAACTTACAGTACCTAAAGACTTACATAACCTTTAAATGATTAGCAGTAAAATAATACAAAATAAAAAGATAATTCAATACTCTAATACATTTTATTTATATTTAAGATTGTTTAAACACATATACATTGTTTTAATAATTAAATACCTCTATTAACATACTTTAAATATTAAATAATTTCAATCTGATATTGTATTAGATAAAAATTTGGACTATCGAAGTAATCACTGAACAGGAAACGTTAAAACAAATCTAAGATTAAAAGAATATAACAAAACAGAACGTTTCAATCTTAAATTCGCTTTATTACGAATATTATTACCGTTGTACACATGTGTAACATTCGAAAAGTCATATAAACAACATTGTCTAAAAGGATTTTCATAGAGGACAACGTCACAGTTCGAAGGTGAATTTCGAGTAAGACGGTACTCCTAACATATATTTCTTAGTTTTAAACATTAATAGACACTCTTATCGATTGATTAACAATTAATTAAGGTATATCTAACACAGTATTACTCTCTACATATACTATTGCATAAACATGTATATATATATATTTGTTTATAAAGAATTACATACCTAATCATTTAAGATATTAATATCATCACATCGTAATATATTTTATTAATATTTAGTATTATTTAAATAAAATAAGAACAACATATGTGTTTTAAGCTTCCTCGTTCACTGATTAATTTCGAATTTAATATGAGCCTTTTAAAAATATTTAATACACATATTAGATTAAAATTTTTGTTTTTTATTTATATATGTATATATTTAAAGTATGTATTAATAGATGTATAATTTTTTAATGTATTCATGTTGGAATGGTATTATATATATTTTATTCTTTTTAAATACATTCGTGCAAGCGCATTCTTTCTCTTTCTCTTTTTTTTTCTCTTTCTTTCTGCTCTAGTAAAGTTCATAGACACAATCCGAAGGTGTGTATATGTGTGTGTGTGTTGGGTGTTCCGAGTCGAGGCCATTCAAACGGAGAAAGGATTTTGTTCGCGAGTGAATTGCAACGTTTCTAGCGAATAGAGAAAACTCTTTCCCACGTGCTTTTTGCTTGTGTTCTCATAAGATCTCTACAAACTGTAGACTAGATTCTTATTCCTTCAAGTAACCTCTATCTTTATCTTTATCTTTATCTTTATCTTTATCTCTTTATCTTTTTATATCTTTATCTTTCAGTCTTTTTCACGATACGAGACACGTTACTTTTGAGTTATTTTGTTTCTTGTCAATGTTACGAGATTTACACAATTTTTTTCTTTTTGTTCATAAATATATCCACGTTACAATTTTTATTTTATTTTATTCCAATTTTTTATTTTTATTTTTTTATTATTTTATTTTTTATTTTTATTTTTTTTTAAATAAAAATACGAGGGAGGATTTATATATTATATCATATATATTATATTTTATTATATATTTATAATATATAAAATATTTATATTATAATATAAATATAATATATATATATAAAATATAAATATATATTTATTATTTAATATATTAATATTAATTATTAATTATTATATATATTATATATAAAATTTTATTATATTATAGAATTATATAAAATATAATTATATATATTATAGAATTATTCGTATCTTCTTTGAATTTTTTCTTGAATAATATATATATATGTATATATATGTGTGTGTGTGTGATCTGTAAAAATCGGTCATCCCTTTTCTTAAACGATGAATTTAACGTTGGATCCGAAATAGAAGAAAGTGTACTAAAGAAAGAAGACAAAAAAATTAAAAGAAAAAAGGAAAAGGATTGAAAAAAATATCCCTGAACGTAACTTACCCACCCACTCACTCACTAACTCACTCACTCACTCACTCACTCACTCACTCACTCACTCACTCACTCACTCACTCACTCCTTTTCTTTCCTTTCCTTCCTTCCTTCCTTCTCAACAAAGAAGAGAAAGAAAGAGAAGAAGAAGAAGAAAAAGAGATTACTTTCCGGTCGAAAGGATTCTTCTCTCCCTGCATGTGAAATCTTCTCGTGAATCGTCCTAGTCGCAGCTGCACCGAGTTTAAAAATATTTTTACTGCTAGGGCGTGGAAAAACCGAAAGATAGTATCATCCACGTATCTATATATGTATATATGTATGTGCCATCTATGTATGTATGTATATAGAGAAGGTAGGTTACTGTGAAAAGATCAGCCGATCGGGATGAGAGAATGCACCACCACCACCACCACCACCACCACACAACCACCCACCCTTCGTTCGTGATGGTTCGTCTCACTCATCCGGTACCGTACGGTACGATACGGTACGGTAAGGGTGGTTTGGTATTATAATCCTCCTCTCTCTTGCATCCTCTTCTTCATCCTCCTCCTCCTCTTTCTCTTCTTCCTCATCCTCAATTTCCGCGAATCGTTTCACCCTCGGCAGACCGTGGTAAAATCAGCTTCCTTCCGCGTCGTGGGGACATTTTCCCGTGAAAACTTCTCAAAGTTTTGTTGAAATCCTTTTTTTTTTTTTTTTTTTTTTTTTATCTAAGGCTCTACTATGTTTTTTCTCTTTTATTTATTTAAAAATCTTTAAATTTTTTTCCCCTATGTTTTTTTTTTATATTTATAAATAAATTTGAAAATATTTAAAAAAATATATTGAATGTATATATATATGTATTTTTATTTTTGGGTATTTTTCTATTTTTCTTATTTTCGTTCTTTGTACGTGTCCAATACTTAGGTACCTATCTAGTTACTTTTCCTAGTTACATACTATCTAGTGATCTAGTTATTTACCTACTTATCTACTAACCTACCTAATACAATAATACCTACTTACCTATACTACCTATCTATCTACCTGTACCTAATTACTTATCTACCTAGCTAGTTACCTGTTTCTCAGTTTCCCCCACCCCCCATCAACATCCCTATCCTCCCTTCACTGTTTCTATTCCTTTTTATTTTCCTTTCTCATTATCTACGTGCTTTATTTCTTCAACCCTTTTTAAATTTAACTAGTTCTCGAATAGACCACGTCTATTTCTTTTTTCCCCTCCCTGCCTTCCCCCTCTCTCTCTCTTCATCCCTTTCTCCTCCCATGTTTTTATCTTTCCTTCTTCATTTTATTTTAATTTTTTCTTTTTTAGTTTTCTTTGTGCATATTTGATTGTTTTGTATCATTTTTCTTAATGACTTGAATCAAATAATTACTTAGTAATAAATTAATATTATTATTGTTTATTATTATTTATTGTTATTATATTCGAATGAAATGATTCTAATCATACGAAAAAATTATGTGAAGTTTCTAAAGCAGGGAAACTTCAATAGGAAGAGAAATATTTTATTATTTTATATATAACATTCATTCGGTGTACTTGTATGTGTTTGTGTTTGTGTGCGTGTGCATGTGCGTGTCGTGTGTATGTGACTTAATAGCTTGCAATGTTATATTGATTAAAACTAGGAGGAATAATTCAAAATTTCGTTCATATATCTATATTTAAAATACGTATGAATGCAAAATACGTTAACGTATAATATAAATGTAGAAATATGAACGTAATTGTATGTATATATGTATGTATATATGTATGTATATATAATAATAATAAATTTTATTTAAATAGCTAAATCTGCCATTGACGTATTCCTTCATTAAATTGTTTTCACGTGAAATGTAATTTCAATGAATCTTCACATTTTACCATTGTACGAATTTATTGTTTAATGACACGAGTTGAACATTTTCAACTAAAACGTCGAAGTAACAAAAATGATTTGATTATTAATATTTTGCGGTAACAATGATTTGTTTTTTTTTTGTTTATTATATTTATAAGTGTAATAATTTTGTTCCCTTTTTCAATACTAAATAAAAGAATGATCTTTTTCTTTTTTTATCATTGAAATCAATCAATGCATCTATTTCATCATATAATCTAAAAACGTCGTGTGGTGCATCTTTAAATGCAACGAAAATTTGGAAAATTAATAAGCTTTTCTTTTTTAAGTAAAAAAAAAAAAAATGTATGACAGTAATGTTATTTATCATTGATTTTTTTTTTCATATTTTTGATACGACTTTATAAAAAAACAATGCTACTTGATGGATGGAAACAGAAATAGGTGATTCTCAATAATATTTGTTATCTTTGATTGTTCATATTTGATACAACGTTATAAAAAAAGGATACTTGATGGATAGAAATAAAAGAAGAAGGTTTTCTAAATAATATTTGTTATCCTTGATTTTTTTTTTATGGTTGAAATCAATAAATGCATCTATTTTACCACATAACCTATAAAAATGTAGTGCAGTGCATCTTTAAAATGTACGACAATTACCTGAAGGAAATCTCGAAACCTAATGAGCTTTTTTTTAAATTAAAAAATGTAAAATATAACAGCAATATTATCATTGATTTTTTTTTAATATTTGATGCAACGTTATAAACAAAAATGTTACTTGACGGATAGAAACACAAGAAGATAGTTCTAAATAATATTTGTTATCATTGATTGTTCATATTTGAGATGGAACGTTATAAGAAAAAAGATATTTTACGGATCAGAACAAAAGAAGGTGTTCTAAATAATATTTGAAATGTCCTGTCGTTGAACAAAATTACTTTTCAAAGTGATCAAAATTTATATCCTTTTTTATCATACCTAAGTTATCTCGAGTCCTATTTGTTTCCAACATTCTCTTAAACGCGCTATCCTTTTATCGTCTGCGGTATTCTTATATTTATTATATATATATATGTATATATATATTACAGTCTCCGTTATGTCACTTTTAGAGGACGCTATTTCAATATATAGTGATATATATATATATATATTACCTTACCACTTCTCGTCTTATTCTACATATTTCTTGGTTTCTTGCTGTCTCAGCGTGTATGCAGAAAAATTCTTGATTCCTCGTAACTTTCCTTCTGACAGAGTCGGATGAATTCTTTATCTTGGAATTCGAAATACATAGATGATACGAAACAAGAGAGAGAGATAGAGAAAGAGAAAGAGAAAGAGAAAGAGTTGTCCATGTCCGAGATGACTGACAAAAATGCAAAAACTTGCATGCCGTGTTATGTTACGTTACGTGCACGTGTATTTGTTCTTCCAAATTTTTTGATTCCTATATTTTGATACCTTTTCTTTATCTCTTACATACACACATATACATACATACATACATACGCACAAATATACAGATATACATTTTATTTTTTTTATTTTTATTCTTGTTGTTGTATATTCGTATTGTCATATTGACAGATAGAAGTAAGCGAATTGTTTTCCGAACAAAACGGAATGGAATATGGTAATAATCTCACGAACGTGAGAAATCTTCACGAATATGAGACATCTAGTAAAAAAGAGAGAGAAAAAGAAAGAGAGAGAAAGAGAAAGAGAAAGAGAGAGAGAGAGAGAGAGAGAGAGAGAGAGAGTAGCTCGTGTTTTCGTGTTTCGTCGTCCTTCGGATCGTGCATGAAATATGGATTTGATTCGATACGGATTTTGAAATGCAAAGGACACAACACACGGCTTGCAGTCTTTTCTACGAGACTTTTCGTGTTGAATCTTTGGCATTCCCTTAGGCGTTACTAGGAAATAGTTTTTGCCTTCCTAGGTTTCTTACTTCATCTTCACTCACACTTTCTTTCTCTCTTACTTTGTACCAAACTATTTCTTTTACTTTTTATATTTATATTTCTATTCGTTGCTCGTGTCTCATTCCAGTGTTTTTTTTGTTCAAAGATCAAGGTTAGAAAGAAATTGGTGTTTGGTAATAGTGATGGTGGTGATGGTGGTAATGGTGATGTTTGGTAGTGGTAGTAGTAGTAGTAATGTTGATGTTTGGTAGTGCTAGTTAGTAGATGTGGTGTTTGGTAGTGCTAGTTAGTAGATGTGGTGTTTGGTAGTGCTAGTTAGTGATGTGGTGTTTGGTAGTGGTATTTGATAGAGGTATTTAATAATGATTTTAGTAATGTGTGTTGTATTTTGTAGTGGTAATGTTTAGTAGTGGTGGTAGTAGTAGTGATGTTAGTGATGTTGGTGATGGTGGTGTTTGGTAGTGATAATGTTTAGTAGTGGTAGTAGTAGTAGTTGTAATGTTGGTGTTTGGTAGTGGTAATGCTTGGTAGTGGTAGTAGTAGTAGTAGTAGTAATGTTGGTGTTTGGTAGTGGTGTTTAGTAGAGATGGTAGTAATAGTGATGGTGGTAGTAGTGGTGTTTAGTAGAGATGGTGGTAGTAGTGGTGTTTGGTAGTGGTAGTAGTAGTAGTAATGTTGGTGTTTGGTAATGGTGGTTGTAGTAGTGATGCTAGTGATGATGGTGTTTAGTAATAGTGTTTGGTAGTGACTGTAGTAATAGTGATGCTTGTTACTGTTCTGTTTGTTAGTGGTGGTATTTTATTGTTCAGAAAATAATTTCATTTTTTCCTGATACAATAAAAACATTACTTGATGCAAACCATCAAATAACAACACGTGAGACCAGTAACACTTTAAATTTATCAAATTCAACTGTTTATGCTCACTTGAAAATCCTAGGTTTAACTTTAAAACGACAATTGTCTTCATTTTCATAATTAAAACAATCGAAATTACTTTCTAAACAACCCAATAGTAGGAGTAGTGATATTATTAGTGGTAATGGTGTTTGGTGATGGTGATGATACTTCATGGAAAAAATGTTTATTGAGATTTTACAAAAGAGGGATAGATACCTTAGAGAAATTTGTAGATATGATGACAAGCATGATACGTTGATATCTTCCCCTAGGAAAATCTAGGAACCTTCTTTCTCCAAACCCCATCCCAACTCTTCCCCATTCTCGTGATTCTCCATCAACTTTATACTCGACACCAGGATGGAATAATAAACCAGAGAAGGATACCCCATGCAAGATAAAAAGAGAGAGAGAGAGAGAGATAGAAAAATAGAGAAATAAAGATATATCGAAGTCTGATAGTAATTTCGTAAAGCTTTTTATCGCAAAAGAAAAACCCTTCCTCCCCTCCTCAAATATATATATATGGAAAATGGTATATAAAAGGATAGAGAAAGAGAGCAAAAAAGAAAAACGTAGTTTGGCTTTTATAAAATCTCTCTTTCTCTCTCTCTCTCTCTCATGATTCGACGATCGAACTT
The DNA here is from genome assembly GCF_049000335.1 of Polistes dominula. Classification (NCBI taxonomy): domain Eukaryota; kingdom Metazoa; phylum Arthropoda; class Insecta; order Hymenoptera; family Vespidae; genus Polistes; species Polistes dominula. Next base: position 2,066,247 of record NW_028301058.1, on the reverse strand, counting down.
ATTTCCTTTTTTTACTCTCTCTCTCTTTCTATTGGTGCATTTAATCCGGAAACAAAAGCTGAGCCGATGGTGATCCCGAAATTCGTTTAATTCGTTACGGAATTGGTACAGGACGGTGGGAGGGGGTAGGAGAAAGAATTCTTTACCCTGAACCATGTTGTGTACACCCCCTTCCCCTACTCTTCAACCTTTTTCCTCCCTACAACCCTTTCCTATCGTTTGTTCAATAAATTTACAAGAAACCACGCGATTTAATTGTTTCAATGTTGAGAATATCCCAAAACTGGTATGTTTAGTGGTGGTTTATGGTGGTACATTTGTTCATTCCTTTCGAATGTGAAAGAGAGAGAGAAAGTTATGGTATGTAGCATGAGTCAGAGATCCCCCTCTCTCTACTCCTCATGTTCCCCTTCTGGTTGTTGGTTTCTTCAGTTCCGCGAGAACGGTTTTCTCTTGGTACTGGCACAAGGTATATTGTGGACCGTGGGTACCACCACCACCCTAGTCCACCCAACCTAACCCTACCACCTTATCCCATTCCATCCCACCATGACGTTTGAACCAAGTTGGTACACGGCGTGACAGGTAAACCTGTTTAGTAGAGAAAGAGGCTGGAGGTGGAAGAGATGGTTTTTCTGAGTGAGTGAGGGTGTCAGTGTTAGTGTTAGTGTGTTGGTAGAAAAGAGAATGGGTAACGCGTTGCAGAGAGAGACAGATGCGTCCAGGTTCTGGATAAAGCGTGCCACCGCGTTGCTCCGTTTTGTTCTTTCGGTTAGAAAGAAATAAAAACAAAAAGGCGTAGAGAAAGGAAGGATAGTAAAAGGGTTGTGTTGGATAGGAAGGGTCGTCTGTGTATATATATATTTCTTCTTTCTCTCTTTTACCGTCGTCTAGAGAGTAGTCTTTCTGGTTGATGCTACACCATCACCACCACCACCCCTCACCCTTTTTTTTTTCTCTCTCCGATCTCTTTTCGCTCTTCTGCGTTCACATGTAGCTTTGACTCACTCTCTCTCTCTTTCTCTCTCTTTTTTTGTGTCTCTCTCTTTCTTTTTTTTTTCCTTTATTTTTCTCTGTCTTTCCTTCTTCGCAAACTGACAGTGTCGTAACGAGACAGGTCGTGTCCCGCTCGGGGACGTTCGTATGTGTATCTGTGTGTGTGTTTGTGTGTGTGTGTTCATGGGAACAAAAGATACCTCTATGCGAAAAGGAGAAAAAAAAGGGAAAAGAAGTGGAAGAAGAAAGGGATAAAAAAGAAAGAAAGAATAAAAAAAGGATTTTTCAAAGAACGAAAAAGGAAAACGCAACCATGACGCAACCCTCAGTCCCCCCACTCTTCTCCTCATTCTCTCACTTCTCGTTGAAGAAGAAAATTTACAGCAAAATTCGTACAATAATATTTTAGTTTTGTCTTGTTGTTGCATTTTTTTTTTTTATAGGATTTTATTCTTAAAGGGTGAATAGTACCCTTATCTTACATCCCCACTTCACGATTTATACACACAGCAAAGTTGCATTAATATTCGTGCAATAATATTTCAGTTTAGTTTAGTTTTGTTTTGTTATTTTATTTTATTTCATTTTTTTATAGGATTTAATTCACCCTTTAGGGTGTTAATTATCACCTTTATCTTACAACCCCATCTCACGGTTTATACACACACTCACTCCTTCACCATCCACTTCTTTTTGCAGAAGACAAGTTGCAACAAAATTCGTGCAATAATATTTTAGTTTATTTTCTTTTCGTTTTATTATTATTTTTTTATATGATTTTATTTTTAAAGAATGAAAAGTACTACCCTTATCCTATATCCCCACCCCACGCGTGTAGTAACCAATTGGAATCTCGATTACTCGAGAATATCTCTTGTGTCAAAGTTACAATCGTAGATTGATACTTTGTTACCAACGGTTACTTGATTACAAGAGAATGAGGGTGATAAAGAAAGAAAGAGAGAGACAGAGAGAGACCGAGAGAGAGAGAGAGAGAGAGAGAGAGAGAGAGAGAGAGACAGAGAAAGGGAGAGAGAGTGTGTGTGAGAGAGAGAAGGTAAAAGATTTTATCTCTAGGTCGTTCAATCTCTATTCATCCCTTTTACGTTGAAATCGATTGAAATTGTACGATGCTTAATTTAGTTTAAGTAGGCAAACCTATGTATATAGGTCCTATATATATATATATATATATATATCGTTAATTGGGTCAATACCGTTACTCACAATCAATTACGTATTTATGTTGAATGATCTATTATAGATTAGATTTAATTGAAAGGATTTTATTTATCACATTTTTTTTGTTGGTTTCTTCATAAAATGTATTATATTTGATTCATAAAATTCTAAATATGTCCATTGAATTTATTTTCTTTTTTTATATGTTTTTTTTTAATAATAAATGAACAAAGATGCATATGTATCGATCTAGGTATATATAATAATATATAGAAGATTTGGAACATTGATAATTGAGGTATAAATAACAAAAATATTATTATATATATATGTAGTGTTTCGAAGAACTACGTGTTTTTGAGGTTATGTCATTTTTGTATTTTATAGTTGCTAAAGAAGTCCTAATTTTTATTAGAACGAAACATTTAACAGGATTAAAACAATATGTTTTGATTTTTTTAACTGTAAAACTGCCCTATAATACAAAGTTTGTATAAATTACAAGATTTGCACAATTAAAAATATTTAATTACTAATTTTTCAATAAAATAGTAACTTCTTTTAAATAGAAGAAACTTGACGCATGTTCTGTACAAAACAAAAAAATAAAATAAAATACACTATATTTTTGCTATTAAACTTGCAGTCAAAAAATAACAAAATAACTTACTGTAAAAATATAAAAAAATAGTATTATAATAATATTATTATATAATTAATTATCCTACTCCTAATACTCACGTTCTGTAAAAAAAAAAAATAAAATAAAATACACCATACTTTTGCTATTAAATTTCCAATTAAAAAATAACAAAATAACTTACTGTAAAAATATAAAAAAATAATATTATAATAATATTATTATATAATAAATTATCCTACTCTATTAATACTCACGTCCTGTAAAAGAAAATATACCATATTTTTGCTATTATATTTCCAGTCAAAAAATAACAAAATAAATTACTGTAAAAAGTATACTAAAAGTATACTAAAAGTATACTGTAAATAAAATACTGTAAAAACAACTCTTCTGATACTCTCTCTCTCTCTCTTTCTGCATTCGTCTAATTCTCTCGAAACTTGCTTTTATTTATTTTTGAAAGTTTCACTTCTCTATTATATTATTATCAATTATTACAGTAGTCATCTTTATTTATAACAATTAAATTCACTCATGCAATTTTGTTTTAGTATCGTTATCAAATTGTTTTTATCCTGTGATTATCCTTCTAGTCTTTGTTTGTACGTCTTCGAATTTACGTTTACGATAGTTTTCGAAGCTCATACACACACACACACACACACAAATACATACATACGATGCGTTCGAATAAAGCTAAAGCTTTAGAAGCTTAGCAATCCGATGGGATTGTTAACCGATTACGAACTTTATATATGTACATATATACACCTATACTACTCTAAATATTAGGATTCACCATATTAGGTACCTTCGATATTGCGAACGTACCTTTAACACAATTGTTTATCTTTACAGTTATGGTTATCATGTAAAATCCATAGGAAATCTTTTGATTACTTCACCATTCTATATTTCATTCTCTCTTACTCTCTCTCTCTCTCACTCTCTTATTCTTTCATCTTTAATCCTATCGATGATTCGAGAAATCGTTTCAAAGAAAAAGATTAAAATCAAAAGAACGTTTGATTTTACATACTGATATTAAAATGACGCCATTTTTTTATCGTTAACTTTGTTTAATGTGGTTAATACGAAGATTTAAAATATACACACAAGTTTTTTTTTATTATTTTTCTCGTACATTTACATACATTGCGTGTTAATGTGTTCATTAACATATTATATACATACGTAGAAACAATCATAAACGAATTCGATTATGAGAAAGAGAGAGAATAAGATATTACAAGATAATAGATAACGATAATAGATACGTACGTTTAATTATTCGTGTTGTTTAACCGATTACGTATTAAGTTGTTTATTGCTTTTTTTTTTTTTAATATACAGCTTGCTTGGAAGTCATTACATTAACGTTAATTAACATATTGGTATTATAATGTAAAAGATAATTATCTGTTTAGGTAGGTGTATAACAATGAATTAATTAGATAATTAAACATGTTATATTGTATTATTATTATTACCATTGTATATTTACCATTTGTGGTTAAAATAAATCGATAAATTATTATTATGTAATATGTGCGGTAATAGTAATAAATAATAGAAATAATTAATATGTATAATACAGGTATCTATTAATTTAAAAAATAGAATAGTTCATTTAGTGATTTTTAATATTATTATTGTCAATTTAGGGATATATTATTTAAGGTTATCTTAGTCTTTAGGTTACGTTAGTATACAGTAGATTGCGCTGCATTACTATTTAATAAATTCTAATTTATTTATCGTACAAGTTTGTTTTTTTATTAATTTTAGTTACAAAAAAGTATTATTGAATTTTAACAAATAATACAAAACAATTAGAACAAAATTTGTGTGCTCAGAAGTGTGCTCTTGTTTCTTTTTCTCATTTTATAGGTTAGAAGATCAAAAAATATCTATTTTTGGATTAAATTTAGATAATTATATTAATATAAAATTAAAAAACAATCATATAGAATGTTGCCCTAGGTTTATGTCTAATTTCTACTCTCAGAAAATTATTGTGAATTATATTTTTACTTTATTAAAAAAATAGTTATGATTTATTGAGTTCGCAAATAAATCATGGCTGATTTTAAAATGCCACCTATCGACAAAACCCACAATCATTTACTTGCCAACCCAATATATTACATAATATTATTTTTTTTAGCTAACTTTATTTGTCCGCGATAAACTTCGAAACTACTTAACCGATCTAAATAAAAATTGTTTTATTTTATTGTATTTTCTCAAACATAAAAGATAGAATAGTTCATTCAGCCATTATTAATATTTTTATTATCAATTTAAGGATATATTATTTAATGTAATCTTAGTCCTCTAATTGTGTTAGTATTCCATAGAATTTTATTGAATAAAAATAAAAAAAAAATACACTTATATATATATATATATTTCTAAGGTACACTTTTTAAATCCGGTTAACTCGACATTTCCTCTCGTTTTAGTTTCAATTTCTTTTCTTTTTTTTATCAATGAAAGAGACAAAGAAGACGTTCCTTGACGAGAAAAGACGTTTTTACACTTTTTCTTCCAGTTTTATTCGATTTCCTACTACGAAACGAGAAGAATTCCATCGTCGTAAGTGATTTCCTTCCGAAAACGAAATCTGTGCGAGTAGTACATCTTCGAAATCGAGGATATTTTCTGCAAGTGGGGGTGGATGGGGAAGAAGAACCAATAGAAAGAGAAAAGAATGAAAAGAAATCAAACTATTCGATTCCAAACGTGAATCTTTGTATGTACATATATATGTATATGTATGTGTTTGTATGTAACAAATGTAGTAGTAGTAGTAGTAGTAGTAGTAGTAGTCTGAAAATGACTTTCACCTCGTGCTTGAAACCACCTCTTATTTTAGCTGATCTGTTCTTATGGTATAGCAATCGAGACTGTACTATATATTTACTTATGCATTACACACACACACACACATATATATGTATATACATGTACGTATATACGTATTTATATTTACATGTGTATATTCTCTTGCGTTTTCTATTGTATTGGGGGTACATTTCTAACGTTGCAACTAGGACACGTGAGAAATTCGTTTCGTTTTTCAATAAAAGAGAGAGAGAGAGAGAAACCTAAAAAAAAAAAAAAAGAAAAAAAAGAAAATGTGCATACGTCTGGTCGTCGTCTTGAGCTGACAAACACACCTTTAGCTCGTTCTACATTTTCAGTATTCTTGCGTAGTCTCAAGGGGAAAGAAAAATATAAAAAAAAAAAATAATAAAAAGGAGGAGGAGGAGGATAAATTCGTAGGTGTGTCTGTCACTCTGTCCTTGTATGTGTCTGTACGTGTGTGAGAGAAAAATAGTGATAGAAATAAAGAGATAAGAAGAAAAGGAGTAACTGTGAAGAAAAGAGGGATGAAGGAAGGGATGGTGGTGATGGTGGTGGTGGTTTTGTGCATCCGTAAGCATGATCTTTCTTCTATCTCTTTTCTTTCTGTTATTTCCTACTCTCTCTTACACCGTTTTTTATTTTTATTTTTTTCTTATACGAAATAAATCGATCACTTGTAGAAAAGACACGAATTTTTCTTTTTCAATACTATTACATATATATATATATATATATATATATATATATATATATATATATATATATATTTTACTGTATATATTATAACATTACTTATATATATATATATATATATATATATATATATATATATATATATATATATATATATATATATTGTTTATATAAATACTATAGTAATATAATGAGTAATAATATATGTTATACTAAGATATAAATACATAATATAATACTACTGTATATATATAATAATATAATATATAATACACAATAATATAATAATATATACATAATATAATGCTACTATATATATATATATAGTATAATAATATATATAGTATAATAATATAATAATATAATAATATATACATAATATAATAATACAGGAAAAAAATATAAAAAGTAAGGTTAGTTATGTCATATATCGAAATAGTTGAATTGTAATGCAGTGACATCTGTTGAAAACTTACACAACCTAGAGACTCAGATAAAAAGTTAATTTAATATAACTCTAACAATACACAAAATAATATTAAAATTATAATAAAATACATAAAATAATAATACACGAAAAAATATAAAAAGTAAGGTTAGTTATGTCAAATGTAAATCTGAAAAAACACGTGAAATAATTCAATTGTAATGCATCACCATCTATTGAAAACTTACAGTACCTAAAGACTTACATAACCTTTAAATGATTAGCAGTAAAATAATACAAAATAAAAAGATAATTCAATACTCTAATACATTTTATTTATATTTAAGATTGTTTAAACACATATACATTGTTTTAATAATTAAATACCTCTATTAACATACTTTAAATATTAAATAATTTCAATCTGATATTGTATTAGATAAAAATTTGGACTATCGAAGTAATCACTGAACAGGAAACGTTAAAACAAATCTAAGATTAAAAGAATATAACAAAACAGAACGTTTCAATCTTCAATTCGCTTTATTACGAATATTATTATTGTTGTACACATGCGTAACATTCGAAAAGTCATAAACAACATTGTCTAAAAGGATTTTCATAGAGGACAACGTCATAGTTCGAAGGTGAATTTCGAGTAAGACGGTACTCCTAACATATATTTCTTGGTTTTAAACATTAATACACACTCTTATCGATTAATTAACAATTAATTAAGGTATATCTAACACAGTATTACTCTCTACATATACTATTGCATAAACATGTATATATATATATTTGTTTATAAAGAATTACATACCTAATCATTTAAGATATTAATATCATCACATCGTAATATATTTTATTAATATTTAGTATTATTTAAATAAAATAAGAACAACATATGTTTTAAGCTTCCTCGTTCACTGATTAATTTCGAATTTAATATGAGCCTTTTAAAAATATTTAATACACATATTTGATTTAAATTTTATTACATATATATTTAAAGTATGCATTAATAGAATAAATAAATCGATAATTGACATCTTGGAAGGTAATTGAAGGGAATAAAATAAAAAATGAAAAGGAAAGAATAATAAAAATGGAAGCACACCCTTATCAATCTACTATGTGTCGCATTAACGAAGAATACTTGCATACTTTTGAGTATCTCTGTTTGTCATATTTCTTAATGCACTTTTCTTAACACGTTTGAGTAAAGAAAAGAAAAAAAAACAAACAGGAAAAAGTAGAATAACCTCGTTTCCCTTTTTTTTCTTTTTCTTATCCTTACACCACCATATCTTTTTATGTCTTTCTTTTAAAGAATTGAAGAAAAATGATCATGTACACTATCTTTTGAAAGATAAGAAGAAAATGACTATATTTCATGATAATCCTATCCGTATGATTATTCCTTTTAACATTTGTATAATTAATGACGAATTATGGTTAAGTTGGTTGAAAGAAATGTGTGTAGAATAGGTGAAAGTGGGTGAGGAAGGAGGAGGATAAAAAAAAGGGATGAAATTAGGAATAAGATAGGTTGGGGTTGGTGTGAAGGGTAGAAAGGCGCTTAGAAAGTAATCAGAACGAAAAGCCAAACTCTTTCTATCTTTTTCACTTCTTTTCATTCTTTCATTCGTTCATTTTTTTCTTTTCTTTCTCTCTCTCTCTCTCTCTCTCTCTTGGTTTGAAGATTTGTTAGAGGCACCTTAATTGCTACTTTTTTCTTTCATTTCTTTTCTTTTCTTTTCTTTCCTTTCTTTCTTTCTTTCTTTCTTTCTTTTTTTAACGTGCAAAACATTTCTGTTAACCGACGAATCGTGAACTCGTTAGGTGAAAGAACTGTGTGAAAGTTGGTAGGTTAGTAAGATAGGTTTGGTAGGTGTAAACGAGAAGGTAGTAGAAGTAGAGGGACGTTTAGAAAATAATCTGAAGGAGAAAAACACGAGTTTTCCCTTTTTCTTTTTTTTTTCCCCTAACCCCACCCTTCACTCTTTTCACCTTTAGGTTGTAAAGGGTTCCAAGATTTGTTAGAGCCAACCTAATTGCTACGTTTCTTGTTTAATCGGGTGAATCGGTGTGATTTGCTTTAGTTTTGTCGTTTACATTCTCTTCACTGGTGTATATATAATTCTTCTTCTTTATTATTTTTCTTTTCTTTTCTTTTCTTTTTATTTGCTACCCTTTTTATCTTTCTACGTATGTTTCCAAGAGTATGTCTTCTATTTACTTGTCTGTGTATTTTCTTCCTTTTGATCTCTCTCTCTTTCTCTCTTTCTCTCTCTTTCTCTCTTCAGTTTTAATTCTTTTTCCATGAGATCGTAGGATGAAACACGACCTACCAACACCAACCACACCCACTCAACCACCTTCGATCGTAACTGGGATTTTTCCAATCCAACAAAATTGTCACGTCTCGTTGTGGTCGTTGTTGTCCTCGTGCTTCAGTTTTTATTATTTTTATTTTTTATTATTATTTTTATTTTTATTTTTTTCTGTTTTACCACCTTTACCACTCCCCTCTTGCTCTACTACCCTCACTGTTTAGATTTACTCTTCTTCTTTATCTTATTTTTTGTTTTTCTTTTCTTTTCTTTTCCTTTTCTTTTTCTTTTTAGTCTTCGTTTTTATAGGCAAAGAAATAATTTTGGGTTAACAGTATTTTTATCGTAAATTTAAAAAAAAAAAAAAAATAAAAAACAGAGAAAACAACATACGGGTTCTTAAGATTTATTCGCGAGCAAAAAAATAAAACAACAAAAATATTTATACAACTTTGTAATATTAATATAATTATAAAATTATATAATTATACAATAAGACAATTTTTATTTAAAATTATATTAAATATAATTAATAATATAATTACATTAATATAATAATAATATAATAATAAAATAATATTAAATATTTATATAAATTATTACAAAATAAATATGTAATTTATGTATAATAAATTATAATATATAAATGTAATATATTTTATTTTATATAAATTATAAATGTACAATTAATTTTCTCTTGTTTTTTCTGTCAAATTTATTTAAACAATAATTATGTATTAAATATAAATATTATATTATTTTTATTTTCTGCTACACGCACACACATGTGATGATGGTGGTAGTGGTAGTGGTTGTGGTGATGGTGGTACGTGTCATTTAAAGCAAAACGATACGACAAAAATTTTAAACGAAGCAAGCACGTACGAAATTGCACAGGTATGAATTGGAGGAGAGTGGGGGAGGAAGGAGAGGTAGGAAAGGGTGTGAGGAAAAGAAAATTGCTTTTCGATTTCTCGTGTGGGCCTGGCTCTGCTGCTGTTGCTGTTGCTGATGCTGTTGCTGTTGCTGTTGAGTATTGGTGCAAAGTTAACGTCTGGTCTAACGCCAGGAAAAGCTCGTTAATCGAAATCTCGAACGTTGTTGGTTGAATCACGCTTTTCTACTGGTTTTGTATACGTTTCCGGATTTCTGGTTTCGTTTGGTTTGGTTTGGTTGCTGGGTACCTGCCTGCTGCCTTTGCTGCTAGAAAAATTTTCTTTTCATTTCTTTTATTTTTCTATTAATATTATTATTATTATTTATTGGCATTAGGAACTGGAAAGTTCATTGCCACAAATACTAAATCCTGCCAGTGTTCTCAGTCCCTGAGCTTGACCCCGTCCATTTGCAGTCTTCGTAGCCCACTTCTTTAAGATCCCGAAATAATATTGTCCTCCCTTTTACGTCTCGGTCTACCCAGTGGTCTTTTCCCGTTCGGTATATCGATCAGTATTTTATGCACCGTTCGATCCACCCCCATGCACCCCACGTGACCTGCCCATCTTACGACGTTAATGATGTTCGGTTTTGTTGTACAATCGGTGTACTTCTACGTTATCGGGGGTTTTTCTCCATTCATCCGTTTCCTCATCGCGTTTTGCATCGAACATTTTACGAAACAACTTTATTTCCGAAAAGCCCTCAATTTCTTTTGGGCCTGTAACGTAAGTGACACCACGTTTCGATACCATAAAGGACTACCGGTAGGATGATTGTCCTGTGTATCCTGATTTTGAAGAGCCTAGACAGCAACCACGAGCTGAGTAATTTATTGACATTGCCTAAATTGATTCTTTTCTTAAGTTCTTCGTTTATTTCGTTCGTCTGGTTTATGATCGATTCTAAATTGACCCGTTCCAAAATTTTATCCCGGACGACCAAAGTCCCAGCATTACGCACATTCTAAATTCTATCAGTGACCATTAGGGTGGGTCAAAAAAATGACTTATTTTTTTTCTTCAAGTGCCACGGAAAAATGGGTTGCTAGACACCTTAAAAGAATTCTCACCAAATATGAGCTCTTAATTGTAATAGGAAGATCCTCCGCATCGCAGTTTTTTATTTTTATTTTTTTTTTCAGTCTTATAGATTAAAATTCATACCTCATTATTTATTGATTGTAGAGAAAAATGTTCAAGACGAATTTTGTAGGAAATTGAATGCTCTACAAAAATGGTGTCTTATGATTTGGCGATTAAATTAAGCGTTCAAAAGATATTCTCATCATCAAACTTTCATGTGTACTGATTTTTGTCTCTGAATATCTTTTGAACGTTTAATTTAATTGCCAAAACATAAGACACCATTTTTATAGAGCAGTTAATAGTCTAGCAACCCATTTTTTCGTGGCACTTGAAGAAAAAAAAAATAGTCATTTTTTTGATCCACCTTAGTGACCATATATTTGGTTTTTTGCAGTCCCAGTTGTTTTTTTTTGTATTATCTATCAGAAAAACAAAGTAATATATAATACAATTTTGTATTATCCTAGATTGAATCTTGTTCGCATATCGTTAGAAAATATTTATGAGAATACTCGCGTTTCATTTTGGTACTAGTAAAGTTAACGTTAACGTAAGAACAAAAGTAACATCTCACTATTTCTTTCTATTTCTTTCTCTTTCTTTCTCACATGATTGCAATTGTAAATTTGAGCAAATGTCTCGTAGTAAAGATCTAACTACCAACCAGCTCAATTTCTTCGGTTTGGTATAAGCGAGAAAGCGTTTCTCCGCAAACGGGCGTTATAGAAAACGATTATGGGTTAGAACCACCACCACCACCACCACCACAACTAGGGGGTTTCTTCTGTGGTATATGAAAGAAAGAAAGGTAAAAAAATAAAAGGGGAGAAAAAGAATAGAATGGAAACGTCGTAGTTTCGTTAACTTTTTGCTTTTTCTTCTCGTTTTGTTTGTCTTTCTTTATTTTCTAACGAAATGTAAGCAGCTGTTTCTTTCTTTCTTTTTTTTTTTTCGTTCATATTATTTGTTTAATATAAGCAAAAAGTATTTAATCTTAAAGAGAAATTCAAACAGAACACTCTATATATATATATATATATAATTATTATAATATAAAAATATAAAAATTATTTGAGAAAAAAACTACTTTACGTATTTAAAAAATTTTTTTTTTATATATACTAAAATTAAACAAATTATTGTTATATTTTTGTTTTGTTTTATATAGAAAAGTCAAACAAATTTTTCTCAAATTTTTTTTTTTTTTTGATACAAAAAAGTCAAACAAATTATTGTCATATTTTAAAAAATTTTTAAATAACCATCTTTCATTTGATTATTTAAAATAAATTGTTTAATAACATTTTGTTAATATTTTACTTATTAAATACACTTGATGATTATTTACATCGGTATTTTAATTATCATAATCAAAATTTATGCGATCTTTAATAAATTAACGGGAGAAAATACTACATAAGTAAAAGTAAATGTATACACATACTACTATGATGACTCATGCAAGCAGAAAGTTATATGTATAGTATAAATAAATAAAAAAAAAGAAGAAAAAAGATTGCTTTCGTGATTCCTCAATGCTTTTACTTTAACCAATTATCGTAACCGGTATCTGTTTAAAAAGCACGTGCGGTCGAATGACTTTATCAGTGAAAGTTCAAGGAAATTGTTGTTGTGTTGTACCATTCACGATCAGTATAACCAAACCCATGAAGAAATATCATACTATCTTTTTTTCTTTTAAACAACGTGCGTGAAAATGAGATAATAAAACATCCATATAGAGAGACATACACAACACACGTACGCATGCACATAGTTAGGTGTGGTAGTAAAAACACCTTCTCTTTCCTTCGGCTGTATAATAAATCTTTGATTATAAAGTGAATCGGCTAAGTAAGCGGTTAAATTATGCGTGCGTATATGTATATGTATGTATATATATATATATATATATATAACGTAATGCAAGATATTGTATCTTGCATTGAATTTCTCGGGGCCCCACCGTTATCGAGAAAAGATCGTAACGTTCGTTTTACTTTCATTATTTTTTTTTTACTTTTATCTTCTTATTTTTCTCTCAGTTAAACCTGAGAGAAGGTAACAAACCATTCTCGTTATTGTCTAATTATAAAACCATGAATGATCGTATATCACGTTTATGATAAAAAGGGAAAATACTTCCTATTTATTTCTCACACTTTATATATATATATATAATTTTATTTTCTAATATAAATATAATTTTATTTTTAAAATAATAATAAGTTTAATTAATATTTATTATTAATAATTTATTTAATATTATTATTTTATTATTAAATACATATTATATTTCTTAAATTATAATATTTAATAATAAAATAATTATTATTAAAATAATTTTATTTTTTAATATATTTAATAGTTACTCAATATATATATATATATATATATATATATATATACACATATATATAATATATATACACATTTATATTATAACATAATATAATAGTATATACTACAATATTATATTAATTATTATATAAATTGTATATAACATCTAATGTATAATTATATAAATTACACAAAATATATATTATAATCATAATATAAATTATACACACACACACACACACTCACACATAACATACAGTATAATATAATAATATAATATATTAGTATAGTACATAGTATATAGTTCATAGCACATAGTAACTATGTACTATATAGTACAGTAGAACTGTATAGTACATAGTATAGTATAGTACACATAAGTTGATTCGTACAATTTCTTTTTTAAATGTAATTATTCAATGAAATCATTTTTTTTTTTATTATTATTTATTAGTTTAAACGTTTATTCATTAATTTTTTGTTTTACCATATTAATAAATTGAAACACCATTAAGATACTACAGCCAGCATTTAAAAGACTCCATCAATTATTGATAATGTACAATTTATACTTACTTTTTAATTACTTTTTCTTCTTCTTCACTTCTTCTTCTTCTTCTTATTCTTTTTATTCTTTTTCTCCCATTTCATATTTCTTTAATATTTATTATCTCAACGTGTAAGATAAAAGATAGTAAAAATCGTTATTATATCACAGGTGCGTATTATACTCCGTTATAAAATCCACCTTAAAAAGGATGAAGTGTGTTAGTGGTGGTTGTAATGGTGGTGGGGAGAAGGTTGAATTCACTGACACACACACACATATATATATATAACAATCGTTGTAAAATCTTTCCCCCACTTGTACATTTTCATCCCTTTTTAGTATCAACCACTCCTAACGCTATTTCTAAGGAAATTCAATATGGCATGAAACAAATACAGCTTTACGAGATAGGACAAATTCAGAGAGATATGCAATGTGAATTCTGGGGTGGGGGTGAGGCTGAGGGGTGGCTGAGGGGTGGCTGAGGGGTGGCTGAGGTAGGTCTCAGGTGCAATCACTAATTCCATCTCACTTTTCTTTCTCTTTGCTTAACTGGAATCAGGTGAAAACCTTGAATGTTTGTTACCAACGTTTATGTACCACTGTATGTATCTATATATATGTGTGTGTGTGTGTACGATATGTATACTCGTGTATAACTCGTTATACTACAAACTGCAACAAATTTTCCTTACTTCTCATTGATTTCCTATTTCTTTTTTTTTATTTTTTTTATTTAACGATTTCTTTGAATCGTCATTGAATGGTAAGTTTCACGGTTAACGAACCCTGATCTGTTTGAAAGAAAACTCGTTTGAAGAATTTTATAAACTGGTAATGCTGCATTTTGTGTACCCACGCTTACTTAGATCTCTCTCTTTTTTTTTTTTTTTTTTTATGGTCTTCTAAACAAGGTTTTGTGGGGTTCTTGATCTTTAAAACAAATTCCAATTCATGGTTGGTTAGATACATTTATTATTTATTTTATATTTCGATTAGCATTTACTTTCATCATCATCATCATCATCATCAGATTTGATGACAAATAAAAATTAAACGATCATAATATTTTTTTTTATTATTTATACATTAATTTTTTTCTATTTTTTTCTATTTTTTCTATTTTTTCTATTTTTTTGTTCTTTAAATTCCAATTCATGGTTGGTTATATCAATTTCTGAATTATTTATAATATATTATTATATATAATATATTTCTAATAATTAGATAAAAATTAATTGATTGTAGTATTTTTTTTATATTATTTATACATAAATGTTTCCTATTTTTTATATTCTTTCATATTTTTTTTATTATTCTTCATCTTCTTCTTTCCTTTTTCTTTTTTTTTGATTTTTTGATTTCTTGAACGTGTTTTAATGTTTAATTATCTTTTGTTAAAAGTAGGTACACATATGTGGCATGAATATATATATAAATGTGTGAGTATGTGTATGTTAGTTACTAAATCATCATTAACCCTTTTTCGAATAGAAAAACAGGTTTAATTTTTCACAGAGTTGTTGATTTTTCGTTGTGGTTTGACGAGCACGCCCTTAATGATAGATCCAATTTATCAACGACGAATTATTCCAAAGGGTTGCTTCCCTTTTTTATTATATTTTACCTTTTTTTATCAACTATAAATATCATTCCAAATTATTTTTATTTAATTTATTGTTTATTTAATATATATATATTTTTTTTTATATATATATATATATTTTTTATCCAATAAAAAAAAAAAGAAAAAAAAAGAGAGAACAGATAATGGTCGTTAAGGTTAGTTTGAGATTAGTTTAAGGTTAATTTAAGGTTAATTTAAGATTAGTTTAAGGTAAACGAATAATAATTAATTAATTTATTTAATTATTTATTTATTTATTTATTTTCTTATCTTTTTTACAAATCATTTTATCGAACATTAAATTCTCGTAGTTTCCTTTTTTTTAATTTTAATTACAACTCAACACATTTAAACGATCTCATAGTTATCATCGTACTCTAAAACGTTAGTACTGAAGTGGGAGGAGGAGTCATAGTGGGAGTGAGAGAAGGGGAGGAAGAGGAGGAGGAGGAGGAGGAGGAGATGGGTGCTTTTCCACAAATTAAATTAAAGAGACAGGTATTTGTTCGTGAATTCAAAGCTTACCAAGTGGACAACAAGAGAGTCCACTGGTTTGTTGCGGTAAAGCCGTGCACGAAAAGTGCATAGGTGGGGACAAATAGGAATGAGGGGATGAAAGTGAGGGGTGGGGTGGGGGTGGGGTGTTGGATACGCGTGTAAAACTTTG
Organism: Polistes dominula; assembly: GCF_049000335.1. Lineage (NCBI taxonomy): Eukaryota > Metazoa > Arthropoda > Insecta > Hymenoptera > Vespidae > Polistes > Polistes dominula. The sequence goes on along the minus strand of NW_028301058.1, from coordinate 2,049,891 downwards.
TACGAGAAAATTTAGTACGAGACCCATTCGGTACACCGAATTAAGCGAATCCCTCTCGTTGACGCACAATAATAATACCCTAATTTTACCGTGAAACATTTCCAACTAACCATCTCATTTCTTTTTTTTTCCCCCCTTTTTTCTGATTTCCCCTATGAAATTAATTGAAGTTTCTACAATTTCTCGTAATCTCGTATTATGGTTTTGTTTTTTTTTTCTTGGTTTTTTGAAATGAAATGAAATACGATACATGAAAAGTTTCGTTAAAAGACACGCATAATAAACAAAATTAATAATATTACATTAATAACATTAATTATATATTATAATAAATTACATGAAATTTTTGTAGGGTCCACCCTATATAAATATCACCTTTACTATTATGTCATATTATTATTATTATTTCTTTTTTTTTTAAATAAAATACAATAGAGATCAGAAGTTTCGTTAAAAGACACGCATAATAAACAACGTTAATATAATAAATTATATGAAATTTTTTAGGGTCCACTCTATATAATTATTACCTTTATTATTTCTTCATATTATTTTTATTTTCTTTTTTTTTTATTGAATGAAGTACGGTAGATTGAATGTTTTGTTAAAAGACACGCATAATAAACAACATTAATGATATAACACATTAATAACATTAATTATATATTATAATAAATTACATGAAATTTTTTAGGGTCCACCCTATATAAATATCACGTTTATTATTGCTTCATATTATTTTCTTTTTCTTTTTCTTCCTTTTTTATTGAATGAAGTACGGTAGATTGAATGTTTCGTTAAAAATACACGTATAATAAACAACATATTAAATTATATAAAAATTTTGTTTCTACCACCCTATATAAATATCACATTAACCATTCCGTCATATTATTTTCTTTTTCTATTTCTTTTCTGTTAATCGTTTATTCGATCGAAGAATATGATATGTCAATTTGATTGACTATAGGGCAGAGATATGGCAAAGCACAGTTGAAAATAGGACAATACATTTGCGAGTAGTGGTGCCTCACTCACACCATGACCACCATCACCATCATCACCACTACCAATCTCTGGCAATTACTACGGAATAGGGTCACTTTGAAATCGTACAGCTAAACGATTTATCGTCCTTGCCATCCTTCTCCTCTAAACTGCACTTTCTCTTTCTCTCTCTCTCTTTCTCTCTCTTTCTCTCTCTCTCACTCTGACTCTATTTCTCTCTTTCTCTTTCTGTCTCTTTTTCTCTCGTTCTATCTACGTTAGCACCTAACGAATCGCATTGGCATATAAACGACTCTACTTATTGCTTTTCAAATTATCCCTTTTGCGAAATTCGATTTCTCTGTTACCAACACATCAATGAAGTTGCATGAATGTATGCAATGTATATTTGCATGTGTGTATGCAGGCAAGCAAGCAAGCAAGCAAGCTTAGGGGTACCCGTCAAATTAAACAAACCTAATTAACCCTATATGCGATGTATGTAATATGCTTTTTACATCGTTGATTATACCGAACGATTTGTATGTTTGTTTGTTTGATTGTTTTTTTTGTTTTGTTTATACGTACGCTAGTCTATTAGGTTCCTTTTATTTTTTATTTTCTTTTTTTGAACGATCATTTCTTCATTCTCTTCCCTTTCTTCATTTTTTGTTATATTACATTTGTAATAAAATTTTCATTTGTAATTCTCGTTTGTATTCAAAGTATCGAATAGAAAAAAATACTTGTTCAATTAATGGTCTTTTTATTTTACAAACGAGAGACCATTGATAGGTTTATTTTTATTATAAATAAATCACACGTTACGATTTATATTAAATATTTTTAAATGAAATTAGGCTGACCTAAATGATGTTTTAAAAATATAATATTAATCTTTATTGTATTATTTAATGTACGGATTTTTCTATGTGTTAGGAGTATGTTTTTCTTTTTTTTTTCATAAGAGATAAATTACCTGTTATTTTTCTACACAACACATTTTATAAACATGAGGCGTATAAGTAGTTTTACGACTGTACGAAGAACGAAACTATTTTGTTGTTTTTTTTTGTTATTCTTTCGTACGCGTAATGTAAACAAAGTTTATTCCTTACTCGAATAAAGAGTTCGTTTACTTTCGGTAATTATCGTGATCGACGAGATCATTTGACTTCTAAACGATTAGTATCGTATCGGTCGTCATGCGGGAACGTTCAACGTCTTAGTTTAGTTAATGTGTTTTACATTATTTTTTGTTATTAACAAATTGAACTAAAAAGTGATCGGATATATGTGATAATGCAACGAGTGTTCAATACGTTTAGTGTATTCGGTGTTATATTAATTAGTGTACTTACAGTTTTCGATATTTTTTATTAACAAATTTAGAAAAGTTGATTG